>NC_136809.1:42238883-42243883 GCF_951216825.1 Electrona antarctica
AAATTAACGCCCTGCTTGATCATACTACAGTGTCACAAAAAAAGCATAGTGTCATGTAAGTAGCAAGCTGGAAATGTGGCAGGAAGCGACATGTTTTGAGCTTGTAGATCTGCTCCTTTTGTAAATCTATCAGGGCCTTGCTCCTACAGGCTATACCAAGTATCATGTAAATCTATCAGGGCCTTGCTCCTACAGGCTATACCAAGTATCATGTAAATCTATCAGGGCCTTGCTCCTACAGGCTATACCTAGTATCATGTCATTGTAAATCTATCAGGGCCTTGCTCCTACAGGCTATACCAAGTATCATGTCATTGTAAATCTATCAGGGCCTTGCTCCTACAGGCTATACCAAGTATCATGTCATATCATAATCTATCAGGGCCTTGCTCCTACAGGCTATACCAAGTATCATGTAAATCTATCAGGGCCTTGCTCCTACAGGCTATACCTAGTATCATGTCATATCATAATCTATCAGGGCCTTGCTCCTACAGGCTATACCAAGTATCATGTAAATGTATCAGGGCCTTGCTCCTACAGGCTATACCAAGTATCATGTCATATCATAATCTATCAGGGCCTTGCTCCTACAGGCTATACCTAGTATCATGTCATATCATCACTATCAGGGCCTTGCTCCTACAGGCTATACCAAGTATCATGTCATTGTAAATGTATCAGGGCCTTGCTCCTACAGGCTATACCAAGTATCATGTCATTGTAAATGTATCAGGGCCTTGCTCCTACAGGCTATACCTAGTATCATGTCATATCATCACTATCAGGGCCTTGCTCCTACAGGCTATACCAAGTATCATGTCATATCATAATATATCAGGGCCTTGCTCCTACAGGCTATACCTAGTATCATGTCATATCATAATATATCAGGGCCTTGCTCCTACAGGCTATACCTAGTATCATATCATATCATAATCTATCAGGGCCTTGCTCCTACAGGCTATACCAAGTATCATGTCATATCATAATATATCAGGGCCTTGCTCCTACAGGCTATACCAAGTATCATGTCATATCATAATCTATCAGGGCCTTGCTCCTACAGGCTGTACCAAGTATCATGTAAATCTATCAGGGCCTTGCTCCTACAGGCTATACCAAGTATAATGTCATTGTAAATCTATCAGGGCCTTGCTCCTACAGGCTATACCAAGTATCATGTAAATCTATCAGGGCCTTGCTCCTACAGGCTATACCAAGTATCATGTAAATCTATCAGGGCCTTGCTCCTACAGGCTATACCTAGTATCATGTCATATCATAATCTATCAGGGCCTTGCTCCTACAGGCTATACCTAGTATCATGTAAATGTATCAGGGCCTTGCTCCTACAGGCTATACCAAGTATCATGTAAATCTATCAGGGCCTTGCTCCTACAGGCTATACCAAGTATCATGTAAATCTATCAGGGCCTTGCTCCTACAGGCTATACCAAGTATAATGTCATTGTAAATCTATCAGGGCCTTGCTCCTACAGGCTATACCAAGTATAATGTCATTGTAAATCTATCAGGGCCTTGCTCCTACAGGCTATACCAAGTATCATGTCATTGTAAATCTATCAGGGCCTTGCTCCTACAGGCTATACCAAGTATCATGTCATTGTAAATCTATCAGGGCCTTGCTCCTACAGGCTATACCAAGTATCATGTCATATCATAATCTATCAGGGCCTTGCTCCTACAGGCTGTACCAAGTATCATGTCATATCATAATATATCATCACTATTAAGTGATGGTAAAATAATAAAGATTAGATATAAAAAACGTAATAGCAATATAGTACAATGTATAATTCTTCTGCACAAGTATGTTTACCCTCAAGTAATAAAGTAATCACAGGTACTTTTTTGTTTTGCTTTACTTGGCTATTTCAATACTGCTACGTTTTACTTTGACCGTTTAAGTTACTATTTACTTTGCAGGTTTAGATTATTAATACAAAAACATACATGAGTGATAAATGATGATGTTTTATTATAGGTTAATCTACACATAAAGTAATTAAAATCAGCCCACCATTAACAGCTGCAACATTAAAGTGATGACACACTAATGTATTATTAATTACAATCCATACGATGTGAAATGGACCATTCTGCATAAAGAGCACTTTTATATTGGTAAGGGAAATATATTGTGATGCAGACACCGTTGTACTTTCACTCAAGTAGCTGTTTGAAGTCAGGACTTGTAACTGAGCATTTCAACATTTTGGAATTGCTTAGTTTTTTATTAATAAAGTGTAAAATTGTCCAACATGTATGGTAGAGTACCGATATGGTAATACATCTCCCTGCATGTCTTCTATTGACACCTTCAGATCCTGTCAAAGGTAATTTGATATAATTTGTCATACAGAAAAAACAAGCAGGCATGCAGGTTCAATGTAAAAAATGTCAGCACTTGCACATGCAGGAAAGCGGTTTAAAGTTTGGGGTAGAAGAGGAAAGTGTGTGTCCCTCCACATGAAAAGACCATGCATGTAGCTCCATCAGTGTAGCTCCCATTGCAAGATGTTGCACCACTCTACCGCAATACATCCTCGTGGCACTTCTTCCAACAGACTTTTCTCATTCATTCTTAAAAATATGGAACATTGGCCGAAGCGATGAAAGGAAACATTGTGGAATGTTTTTAGAAAGAACACCAAGGATGTTCTCGATGAAATACGCAGCGAAAGAGCGAGCAAAGATTTAGCCTTTTGGAAGCGTGCTGGACATTGGACAAGTGTGATAATGTTGAGAGATTTGGAAGAATTGCTTGCTTGCTAAAATGTTTGACGTCGACAGATTTAAAGTTCACAGTTGCCACAACTAATTCAGTCAGTTGCGTTATAGAATCAAGCATGTATTTTTCTCTCTGTTAACACTTTCACTAAAAGCCATGAAAGTATAGTATTTGAATAGGTCAAACTATTGCAATAGAACACATGTCCAGAAGCAGCCTAATGGTCTCGGATATTTCATGAAAGTCAATCTGTGGTTTATTCAAGTGTATGTAGAACAGCATGGGACATGGGTTTAGAATCATAATACGGTACCAAATCATCATTTTGCATCATGTGTACAGTATGAAACATCGTGTGGACTTTCAGTCATGAAATTACTTTTTTTAAATGCTTTAATCACTGAATAACAAGATATACATGCACACATATATACACCCACACACACGCTGTCGTGTTATTGCACATATCAGGGGATTATTTACAGTAGACCAATATGAAACAGCAACAGCTGTGCAAAATCTCTGCATTTTTAATTAGTAACTGAATGTCTGTTCATGACATTTTTATCTATGCAAATCAAGGCAAGACTAAAGTAAGATGTGACAAAAAACTTCTACTTATGAATTAAAACAATATATAATATACACACATGTTTGAGAGATAATGATCAGAGATTGATGATTTATTTATTATTTCCCCAGCAGATACGGTAGTCATGACTGAAGGACTAGGCTATATTCTGTAACCTTGTATTCAGGGCGTGTTTAAAGGCGTAGACCGACACTTTTAGACCGGCATACCTAACAATGGATGCCAAAAGAATTGGGCAAATTCTCATTTTTGTGTGTTTTTATATCAAAAGTCCATCAAAATATTTTTGTGTAGAGATACACATTAATAAAAGCCAATAAAAATGAAGCTCACCAGTTTGTTTCCCATACTGTACGTTGTCCTCCTCCTCCACAGCTGGTGTTGATTAAAGAACTACTCTTAATCTCACTTAATCTCATTCAAGATGACATCCAGACAGTGTATTACTTGTTTTAAACTTAATCATCACGCTAAAATATGTATATATGTGTGTATAGGTTAGAAATAATCCGCTGACTTGTCCTCATGTCTCCATGTCACTTTGTTTACAAACTAAATTCACGTACAGGAAGTCACAGACTTTGAGACACCATAGCCTGGAGGGATGCGACGCTCTGATTGGTTCAGAAACTTCAGAGCCAGCATTTGAAGCTAAAACTTCGAAATAAAATGTCCACGATTTCCGTTGCCCTACACCTTTAAGGAAAGGGCTTTAGGTGCTGCAGCCAACATTTAGGGGGCACCGAACGGTGGGGGGAGAGTGAAAAAATCGCCACACGAGGGCTGAAATTTAGAATCAAAGGCTGCTGAGTTTTCTTCGACGGGTAGCTGGCATCTCCCTTAGAGATAGGGTGAAAAGTTCAGTCACAGGAGAGAGACTCGGAGTAGAGTTGCTGCTTCTTCGCCTGTAAAGGAGCCAGCATAGGTGGTTCGGGCATCTGGTTAGGATGCCTCTCGGGTGTCTCCCTAGGGAGGTCCTCGAGGCACGTCCCACTGGGAGGAGACCCCGGGGCAGACCAAGGCGCAGTTGGAGGAAACACATCGACTCACTGGCCTTGGAACGTCTCGGGATCCCCCAGGAGGAAGTCACTAATGTTGCTCTGGAGAGGGAAGTCTGGAGCTCTCTGGTGGAGCTGTTGCCCCCTGTGACCCGACTATGGATAAGCGGTGATGGATGGATGGATGGATGGATGGATGGATGGATGGATGGATGGATGGGCAATGGGCATACAAGGTTTCCACACGGCAGCAATGAATGTAATAGTTATAGGAGGTCGTCTGCACCCAAACGTGTCTTAATGGTTTGGTATTCATTTCATAATTTCATTACAGGAGGGAGGGACGTGGGGAGGATGAGGGAGAGACGAGGGACGTGGGGAGGAGGAGGGAGAGACGAGGGAAGGGGGGAGATTGACACATCGTTCCGCCTTGTTAGGTGAACATTAGTGGGTAACAGCCATAACGTCATAACGACATGACGATGATGATTCACACATTCATGGGGTGCTGGAGAAATACTCAGGTTTTGTACTTTAACTTAAGTAAAAGTAACAACAAAACACTTGGTTACAACTAAGTAAAAGGCCCATATTAAAACAAATATTGACTTCAGTAAAGATACAAACGTATTGGCATTAAAATGTACTTATAGAG
>NC_136809.1:42248322-42268322 GCF_951216825.1 Electrona antarctica
GTCCTTTAACACTGCCAGCTTAAATAGCTAAATGATTCGTCCACTGCCATCTTTTTTTGATGTTTGTGTGTGTGCAACCTAACACACACACAAACACACACGCACATATTAACTGTACTGTATATATGATGATTTCGGGTGTGCCAGTACAGTACAGTGACAGTACAGTACAGTACAGTACAGTACAGTACAGTAGAGGGTACAGTAGAGGGACTAGGGCACGAGGGTTTGGCGGGCTAGGGTACTAATTTAACCCTACGTGTTCCTCATTTCTGGCGGGCTTTGTGTTAAGTAAGAAGAGTAAGTAAGCTTTGCAGAGCCATGAGGCCCATAGGGCAGGAGCTATATCTCCTGTTTCTGTAGCAGGACATGATGTACACCCACTGGACATGATGCTAATATGTCGCAGGGATTTACCTCAATCCAATGCTGAGCGCCATACAGGGAGGCACTGGGTCCCATCTTCTTTGTTTTTCACAGAGCCAAAAAATTAAATAAAACCATACATTCCTGTGTAATGGTCTGTCGAAAATGCAATGGTGGTGGCTGCGAAAGTGGAACGATATATATTATAATTAATTTGCCTTGCGTGAAGGAGGATGGGATAGGTTAGGTTAGTGAAAAAAGGTTGAGAACCACTGTTATAGAGTGTAAATCTACAGGATTGAGTGACCGCTGTAATCTGTGCTTTGAATGAGAGCTGACTGTCCAGGACAACACCAAGGTTCTTGGCTGTTGGAACCGAAGTTACCAATGTGTGTGTGTGTGTGTGTGTGTGTGTGTGTGTGTGTGTGTGTGTGTGTGTGTGTGTGTGTGTGTGTGTGTGTGTGTGTGTGTGTGTGTGTGTGTGTGTGTGTGTGTGTGTGTGTGTGTGTGTGTGTGTGTGTGTGTGTGTGTGTGTGTGTGTGTGTGTGTGTGTGCGTGCGTGCGTGCGTGTGTGCCCGTCCGTGCGCCCGTGTGTCTCTGTAGCCTATATATGGCCGGTGGGCATGTGCCTGTGTGTGTGTCCGTGTAGCTGTCCACTCGAACCTTCAGTTGTCTCTGTCGCGTGTCAGCCAACCAGGCGAGCAGGCAGCCATATGACCACTGGGGACATCACCCACTCTCTGTCATACACTGTGTGTATGTGAGCGTGTGTGTGTGTGTGTGTGTGTGTGTGTGTGTGTGTGTGTGTGTGTGTGTGTGTGTGTGTGTGTGTGTGTGTGTGTGTGTGTGTGTGTGTGTGTGTGTGTGTGTGCGCGTGCGTGCGACATGTGTGTCTGAGGACACAGTGAGGACAGCTCTGGTCTCCACAGAACAGAGGGCTCGGTGGCCCAATGTCACTTGTTTTAAAAAGCAAGCTTCTCTCTTTTTACTTATTCATCTCTCTCTCTCTCTCTCTCTCTCTCTTTCTCTCTCTCTCTCTGTCACATGTTCGTTCCCCGGAGGCGATCCTCTCTCTCTCTCTCTCTCTCTCTCTCTCTCTCTCTCTCTCTCTCTCTCTCTCTCTCTCTCTCTCTCTCTCTCTCTCTCTCTTTCTCTCTCTCTCTCTCTCTCTCTCCTCTCTTCTTGTCAGCTCCAGAACTTTTTGACATTTTTCATATTAATAACTTACTGGCTGCTGCATGCTTCCTTTATTCACTCTTAATCCCTATACTTAACCTTTTCCCCCTTATTTTTCATTTTGACAGATCTTTTTTTTAAGAAACATTTGAACATTTTCCACAAAAAAAGAAAAAGAAAACATGAAAAGGGGACAATTTTATGGGAAGTTGCTTCTCGCAGAGATGGAATTACAAAAAGGAAATGTAAAGATGGAATTACAAAAAAGGAAATGTAAAGATGGAATTACAAAAAGGAAATGTAAAGATGGAATTACAAAAAGGAAATAAAGATATTTAAAAATATATTATCGTGAATGGAAATTACAAACAGATGCCAGCATCCGTGTTCACATTTCAGGATGTATAGTTTTAGACTCTATAGCATTCAGAGATTGTGGAATAGTTGTCTGGCTATGCAAGACTAGTTGCTGAGCAGCTTGGTGACTTTGTGGACGGAGGGAGAGCTGCATGTGTGTGTTCAGGTACACTGCCCTTGTTCCTGTCACTGTCACTGGTTATGATGGCCCAAAGGCCGTGGCCTGGATGGACTGGGTCATCCTCCCAGCGTGCTTCCAAGGCTGAGGTGAGGCTGTGGATTTTAGAAAGGGAGACAATGTAGGAGAGAGAGGCTGCACCGCTGCAGTGTAGGACAGGGAGGACGGTCGGACGGACGGACGGACGGACGGACGGACGGACGGACGGACGGACGGACATTAGGAAAGCTGCGAGGGAGGCCAGGACAGACAGGAAAGCAGGAGCTAAGATGGAGATGGTGTTGGAGAGACAGAAAGTAGGAAAGCTGAGAGGGAGCCAGCGTAGGTGAGACAGACAGACAGAGCTGATTGAGAGAGCTGATTTTATTCCAGTACTTTAAAGGAGCATTCAGTGATTTGGGTGATTTGGAAAACCACCCAGTCCGCCCCGGTAACAAAATGTGCACATCCACACGCTCTACAGTGGGGGGAAGTGCAACAGCATGTGCACCAAGTCCCGCCCCCACACATGATTGGAGGAAGGCCCCTCTCATCCTGATTGGATGAAGGCTTTGCCACCCGCCACCAAAACTGAAACTAGGGTTTTTTGACCCCAGGGGCTCACTGGGGACAGGGAGGAACTCCTTATATGGTCAGCACACTCTATAGTAGGAAGGATTATCCAAATAAAAAGAAAAAATAAGTGATATTTGAATGAAGCGAAATCACTGAATATACCTTTAAACTCAAAATGTATGTAAGTCAAAAGTATTACTTTACTACTTTTTGCACCACTGAAAGAGCTTCATCGTCGCTGTCGGGCAGAAACCTCTTATCTCCATATTTTAACTTGATCATACTACAGCATCACAAAAGCATAACAACTAGCAGATCCACAAGCTCGAAGCGTGCCACAAAGGTGGCAAAGGTCACAGTTTTGGACATATTGAGGTTTCCACCCGACAGAGACGACCTTATAATGAACATAACGGGACATTCCAAACTGAAACGCCACGGTTAATTGACACAATAGCTCATCCTAACGTGTCTCACTGCATGACGATGGGAAATTTATAAGGAATTTAGAACAAATTAATCCAAAGTAATTCTATTAGGTTTCACAGCTCCGCATTCTTGCACTTTAGCTCAATAAGTGGGTAATGAATGTGCTAATATGGCCGCGGCCGACAGGACGAAGCCGTAGCAAAATCAATCACAACAATTGGGAGAAACCTAACGAGATTGCAGGCATTAGCCCAGCATTTATAACAACTGAGACCCGCCTCTATAGAAGTTTATTTTCTTTATTTTTTTCATCAGCTAATCAATTGTCATATCGATGTTTATTTTCTTTTCCTCTACTTAAGTGTTATGGATGCGGCAATGTAAAGCCCAATGGAATTTCTCTATCTGCCTGCTGTCCAAAAGTAATACTATAACTTTTTATTTAGGAGACCACGGCTTAATCGAGGACATTTACAGGTGCTATATTGGATCCAAATGTCTTTTCCGCGAATGGTGAGATTTTCACCAAGATTTGGCTGCTGTTTTCTTTCCCTGGAAAGCTGACCACAGGTTGATCCAACGATAGATTGTATCGATTCAGACTTCAGACTTCTCTCTCTTTTTAATGGCTTCTCTGGCAGGCATCCGTTGCAAGCATTATGGTTTTGGGTTGTCCGTCCATCCGTCACTTCTACTGTGTCCAAACTTGAGAGCAAATGTCTCAGGAACTACATACGGTATTTATTCCCTTGAGGGAATTCCATGGGATTTGGCACAAACATCCACTTGGACACTTGGAGTAAAGGTCCTCTCAAACGGGCAGCGTGTGACCCAGATGTCGCCTGGATCAACGACAGCTCTGCTCCAGGTCATCATGGGCGTTGCAATATTATATCAATATTCAGAGAGACGCCGGTTCTGGTGTTATCAGTCAGCCATCTTTATTTCAGAACCCCCTGCCTCCCCGCAGGGGGCAGTCTTATCACAACATCTCCCCTCTCAAAAAAAACAAAAACAAAAACTGAAGCGCAACAACAAAGTCATCAACTTTGGGAGAAAAAGGCTAATAGTATAAGAGAACAAACACTCATAACAACACCCGCATCAATGAGTACAACGTTGTCTTTTTTTTTTTTTTTTTTTTTTTTTTACAAACATGCCTAAATCCCCATCTGTCCCATCAGTCCTCATACCTCGATGGAGGTTTTACAGTGCGGCCTCTTCGGGTGGTTTTAGCCTGCTTGTAACCTCTTCAATATTGATTGCTTCAATATTAAGATCATCATCTGATTCACTATCTGCCTGTATCTCATTCACAACTCTGCTTCTGCAAACTTTTGCAAAGTGATTTGCTTTGTTGCATTTTGTGCACAATTTCCCATATGCAGGGCATCTCCTTCTGGCATGTGTTCAGCCATCTTTATTTCAGAACCCCCTGCCTCCCCGCAGGGGGCAGTCTTATCACAACAGGCGTGTAAAAAAAAAAGCTCAACACAATCCAGGTCTATTCAGTCCGCGACAATTTCACAGGGCCACGCTCACGTAAATACGCTTGCGTTGTCGCCCCTCAACTTCTCTGCACGTACAAAGAATACGCAGGCCACTCATTGAAAATGAATTACTACTCGGCACGTTAATTGCTGCCCATCTGAAAGGACCTTTATGCAGCGATTGGGCTGTGAGGGCATTGCAAGTGGATCCCACATAGTTTCTAACCATAACACTGATATAAGACAAATAAATATAATGTGAAAAAAGTGTAAATAAAAACGTTGATCACTTCACGTCAAGTGGTCAGATAGGTGGACCATGCACGTGCTTTCAAGATTTTCAAGTGGGCCCTGATTCCAAAAAGGTTGGCGGGGAACGGATTATTTTAGCTAAATACCTCAAGAAGGGAAGGGTGGATCTTCATGAAACGTGGTGGTTGTTGGTGGTCCTCCGTGTGTACACATTGGGTTCAGAGTTGGGGCAACTTTGCACCAAAATGCCTTGCACTCTCCATGACCTCACTCTGCAGAAAGTCATGTAGAGTTCACAAGTTCATGCTAGGTGAGAGAGAGAGATAGAGAGAGAGAGAGAGAGAGAGCATTGAATTATGAATGGGACTAAATGTGTTCTTCCATACCCTTGTGTTTTAAAAGCAGAAATAACCATGTGTGTCAGGTCACCACCCACTGTTACTCGACATGAGGTACGGGGACCGCAGATAAGACACTACTTTTTACAAGTTAGGGACGGCTATAAGGTTAGGTTTAGGCATAATTCCGTCACGTTACATTAGGCATAATTTCACCACTTTAGCCATAGCTCCAAGTCTCGCAAGGCACACCTGCCAATCAAAATGACGATTAGCCAATCCCTGAAAATTCCAAAAATATAGTTATAATATACAGTACAAAAAGGTCTAACATATGTATAGTGTACCTGACTACAACGCTAAAGAACTTTGTTAACTAATAAAACAACTTGTTGAGGGCTTGTGGCCCTCAACAAGTATAGTACATGTAAGCACACACACACACACGCACACGCACACGCACACGCACACGCGCACGCACACGCACACGCACACGCACACGCACACGCACACACACACACACACTCTGCAATCTCTTTGTGACTAAAACACACCGTCTGCCCCAAGCCCTGCGAGTTTGTTGAACAAGGAATTGTGGATGTCAACTCAACATAATCACAAAAGGCCTCCAATATTTAGTATATCAACCAGCCCTGTGGTGCCCTTGGAATCTCTCTAATTCTTCAGCTATGCTCAAAGCCCTTGGCCATGCATGTGTGTGTGTGTGTGTGTGTGTGTGTGTGTGTGTGTGTGTGTGTGTGTGTGTGTGTGTGTGTGTGCGTGTGCGTGTGCGTGTGCGTGCAAAGGCTCTTTTCTCTTCTCTGGCATACAGTATATACACCTAGTTGTCTTCATAGGCAAAGGTGCCATTTCTCTCTCTCTCTCTCTCTCTCTCTCTCTCTCTCTCTCTCTCTCTCTCCCCCCAACCATCATTTTGCCACCACTTATTGTATTAATTCATTCCATGGTCAACAAATGCCAAGGTCGAAGTCATTTTCAAAACCTTGCCTCAAACAATGGGTGTGAAAATATTGTGGCTCAGTGGAATGGGAATGGCATTGAATTGAATCTAGCTGTTATACCCCACAGTGTCCAAACTGGATTAAGTCTACAGGAATTGTAATAGTGTGAGTCCAGCACCGTACAACTGCGTTTTAGGAACCAAAATTGTTCCTGGCGGCTCCCCTCCTGCTATAAACAAGTAACAACATTGACTTTAGCACAGTTTGAGGCAAAACGCGCCACACGACACACTGTGAGCTTGTAGATGTGTTATTTTTGAAATGTTTCAGTTAGGATTTAAAAACAGAAATGCATTGATATTAAAAAGAAAATGTGCTCTGTACATTGCCCTTTTGAAAACTTCAGTGTTTTTTTTTGCATGCACATTTTATTGAGTAAACTTTCACTTGTATAGTGTATAGAGTAATATTTTACCAGGCGTATAGTAAGTACTGGGGTTGAGTCATTTTTCTTTCTTTCTTTCTTTCTTTCTTTCTTTCTTTCTTTCTTTCTTTCTTTCTTTCTTTCTTTCTTTCTTTCTTTCTCCCTTCTATCTCTCCTTCCATATTGTAAAAGTTAAAGCAATCCCTGGAAGTTGACTGTGAGGAAGAGAAGGAGGTGGAGTGGTGCTTCTGATATGATATGGTCCACTGCCTTGTCTCTCAACTCTTTGTCACACACATGCACACATGCACACACACACAGAGAGAGAGAGAGAGAGAGAGAGAGAGAGAGAGAGAGAGAGAGACCTAAATACACAAAAACTATACTGACAAGCTCACATGCAGACATGTATATGGGCACGCACTATGTGCTGTCACGAGAGGGTGTGTGCGTGTGTGCGTGCGTGCGTGTGTGCGTGCGTGCGTGCGTGGTTGCGTGCGTGCGTGCGTGCGTGCGTGCGTGCGTGCGTGCGTGCGTGCGTGCGTGCGTGCGTGCGTGCGTTCTTTGGAGTGAGACCAGGAGGTCTAGCGGGCCGGCCCTGTACCCAGAGCTGATTTTAATATATGTAAAGTCCATGGCTCACTGGAGAGGCTGTAGGATGGACTGAACGGCCTTAGGGAGGTGTCATCGAACCACTGTTGATTTTGACAGCACATTTTGATTTAGTTTTAGTCTTTTGAATAAAATTCCATTTGGTTTTAGTCATGTTTTACCTGAAATGTTTTAGTTTTTGTCTTGTTTTAGTCAACTTAAAAGCATAAGATTTTAGTCTACTAAATTTACAGTTCATTTTGTCGACTGAAATGTATTTTTGCCGGCCGTGATGGCGTTGAAATCCAAACTTCTATAGGACAAATGGAACCACAATACCACATGGACCTTTATGGGTGCATTTGGTTCCATTTGTACACTCTCTCAAGTGACATACATCTGTACATATGTGTGCGCAATGTCTGATGACATCTCTCTCCCTCTTCTACTATAGGCTATATATGTGGCACACCCGCTATGCGATGCTCAGCGAATCACAGTGCAGAATGGCATACCTTCCAGCCAATAGGCCTATCTCACAGCCCCCTTTCCACGCCCACTTCCGGTAGATAGTGGTGTCATTTAACATTAGGCATTACCACTTTTTTTCTCTGGAGAATCTAAGTACATTTCCTAATGTTAAAATGTCAAAGACCGATAATAATATGAAGAAAATACAGTAGAATAAACCTTACCTTTACAAAACGGTAGTTTGTGGCTTGTGAAAATACCTCTTTTAACATGGAAGCCTATGGACCGCAAAAAAAATAACACCACTATCTCTAAAAGGGGGCGTAAAAAGGGGGCGGGGAAATGCTGTGAGAAAGGCCTATTACAGCATGCAATACGTGGGGACGATTTCATCCCCAATTAAGTTTCAAGGACACCATTACTACATTATTATTGTATTATATTAGTAAGTCTCTTCGGGACGAATTAGTGACCTCTTGATTGGGGCCAGATCAAATCAAACCAAGACTAGTCAGATCTGGCCCAGAATATCACCTGATTTCAACCAACATGCATTCTGCCCACTAAAGGTTTGTTAAGACTTGAATTTAAATATTCGCCTCGGTTCGTCCCATTTGTACTGCGCCAGGTCGCGCCACGCCCGTTTGCGGCGCTCTTGCAACTTCTCGTCTTTGCATTGACTTTGTACTGTATGTAATCACGCCGCTCTAACCATCCAAGTCTGAACGCACCATTAGACGGACGTCCCTGGATAAATCAGAGCGAGTCCGATCGAGGTCAGATCCATATCATAACTATAGTCAGATCTGGCCCAGAATAAGCTATATTATTTCAACTGGTGAAGACGTCCTGGAAATGATGTAAAGATCATCCCCATATGGGCTGTGATCTGGCCTAGTCCTGAACGTCACCGGAGTCACCGGTGGACGTCATCATAACGTCAACGTCAGTTGGCTTGCTGGGCTCTCTCTCTCTCTCTCTCTCTCTCTCTCTCTCTCTCTCTCTCATGCCCCACCCAGTTATTATGTCCCGTCCCTTTTAAGCAGGTGGGTGGTGGTGGGGGCTATAGCGGGTGGGTTGGGGGATGGGGGGGGGGTAAGCAGGTCATCCAGAGGTTAAAAAGTGTTTGTTGAGAACAGTCATAAATATTTCACCTGCACAGTCGACCACAAGAGCGCACACACACACACACGTGTGCGCGCGCGTGCGCTGTGCCACTGACAAAGAGCTGAGGGGGTTGGCGGTATAGTGTTGGTGGGTAGGGCCGTGTCACATCCCATGATAAAGTGTGTGTGTGTGTGTGTGTGTGTGTGTGTGTGTGTGTGTGTGTGTGTGTGTGTGTGTGTGTGTGTGTGTGTGTGTGTGTGTGTGTGTGTGTGTGTGTGTGTGTGTGTGTGTGTGTGTGTGTGTGTGTGTGTGTGTGTGTGTGTGTGTGTGTGTGTGTGTGTGTGTGTGTGTGTGTGTAAGCACTTGCCCTCACAAGTGCCGGAGCAGCCCCGGTGAGTCACTGTGCCATGTATACTCTCTCATCCAACATTTACTAGCCTTCTGCTGCCTCTCTCTCTCTCTCTCTCTCTCTCTCTCTCTCTCTCTCTCTCTCTCTCTCTCTCTCTCTCGCTCTCTCTCTTCTCTGTGCTGCCAGCATGTTACACACGCTCCGCTGCTCTCCTCTCATGCACTCTCCTCCTCATCGACTGCGTTGCCCTTTACTTATATTCATCTCTATGCCGCTGTGATGCTTCATCTACTTCTCTTCTCTTCTCTTCTCTTCTCTTCTCTTCTCTTCTCTTCTCTTCTCTTCTCTTCTCTTCTCTTCTCTTCTCTTCTCTTCTCTTCTCTTCTCTTCTCTTCTCTTCTCTTCTCTTCTCTTCTCTTCTCTTCTCTTCTCTTCCAATCTACTGGTATTTTATTGAAGATATATACATAAATATAACTGTTAATAAGCCAGTGTGTTCCAGTGTGAGTTTCCGGGGGATCTGTATGCCAGAATCGTGTCCCGACAAGAGAGTTCACAGGCTGGGTAGGAGAAGTGTGGTCGTTCAGTGCTCGCCTCTCCGGTGGTTCTAATTGGCCAACACACATGCCTTTGACTGGCTGTCATTGGACGCTTATTTTTTTTACTGGTTCGCAAAGTGCGGTCCGGGGACCTCCAGGGGTACTTGGGGGAGGGGTTCCAGGGAGTCCCCAGCAAAAGTAGTTAACATAATTTGAACCACATTATCCATGTTGTGATGACTGTTGCCAGACTGTTGCCTCTCACAAATTTTAAATGCTTCCGTCATACAGTCTGGAGCAACAGAAGTTCTATCATGAGTAAGCGATAAAGTGGAAGTGGAGACTCCTCCCCACTTCCGTTTCGTCTTTACAGTCGCACAAATGTATCCTAATATAATTACGAATCACATAAGCATATACTGTATAGCTTGTTGCTTTATAGAAAAGGAAATAAAAAAATAAAATGTAAATATATTTCCTTGAACGGAAATGGCAGGTTCCGGATTTCGGATTTAGGTGTAGTTCCAGACTATAGCATTCGGAGATTGTGAAAAATAGATAGATTTTTTCAGGAAATTAAGAAAATCTTATTTTTTTTAAAACAAGGTGGTGGAGTTACTGTAGCTGTTTTAGCAGACATTTGGAGGGTCCAATGGAGTTAAGAGGTTTTGTCCAAAGCGCTTTTGGTTAAATATTTTTATAACCAACTTACTTAGACTTAGTTCCTCCCGTTCCTATTGGAATATTGGGCGACAATTTCCCTCCATTTGCTCCTGTCCCTGGTGGTGACCCTTATTGCTCCATGCCAGCTGACACCCATCTTTCTTAGGTCTTCCTTGGCTGTCTGTCTCCATGTCTTCTTTGGCCTCACTCTCTTCCTCTTGCCACCTTCTGGCATCCAGTCCATTGCCACACTCTCTCTTGGCAGTCAGCGTACGTGCCCAGCCATTCTCCTTCTAATGTCAGAGACGATGTCAGTCAATAGTGCTACCCCTGCCCTTCTCATCACCTCCTCATTGGTGATGTGGTCTCTCCATGAGATCCTCAAGATGGATCTGAGGCATCATCGGTGGAAGACATCCCACTTGTTGGTGATGCTGGCTGTCTTTATCCACGTCTCACAGGCGTAGGTCGTGGTTGGGATGACCACTGACATGTAGAGGCGTAGCTTGGTGGCCATGGCTTTGGACGACCAAATGTTGCGGAGCCATTGGAACACACAGCTTTTTCGATTCTGTTGTGTACGTCTTCCTCCACGTCTCCTGTACTTGAGATGTTACTTCTGAGATAAGTGAAGCTGTCATACTCTATGTCGTGTTCGCCTAGTGCGAGTGGTGGAAGGTGTTGGTCTTGTCTGACGGTCAGCTACGAGTACCAGCTGTCAGGGTCATCAGCTGGGAGCCATCCTTCCTTGATGTTTCGCTCCTTTCATCGCAGAACATCGTCAGCGTCAGGGACATCTCCCTGCAGCTGGACTCAGGACTATGCATGGCAGAGGCGTCCTACTCCCTGAGCCAGGTCTGAACCTGGTCGCATACCTTCTGCTTCTTGACTGGCTGTCAGTGGGGCTGAGATTCACCTGCTCCATGGGTTCCAACTGCGGGCTCTGGTCTCCCCAGTGGCTTTCTTCAGTTGCTTGGGTTCTAACCCGATCTTCTCTGCACACTGTCAGACTAAGACTAAGGCGAAATGGTATGTTAGACTAAACAAAAATCTGCTGACAAAAATAACACTGCAACTATGCACAAAAACGAATTTCACACACTTTTTTGTATTTGTAAAACTGTGATGTGACAATAAAGGATGATTCTTCTATTATTCTGAACTGCTTTCTGAGCGCAGTATTAACAACATCCACTGCTCAGTGGCCTTGTGGTTAGAGTGTCCGCCCTGAGACTGGGAGGTCGGGGTTCGATCCCCGGCCGGGTCATACCAAAGACTCTAAAAATGGGACCCAGTGCCTACCTGCTTGACACTCAGCATCAAAGGTTGGATTGGGGGTAAGTCCCTGCGACATACTAGCGTCATGTCCAGGGGGTGTACTTGTACATCAAGCTGCCTCACGCTACAGAAACAGGAGATAGGCTCCTGCCCCTATGGGCCTCATGGCTCGGCAAGGCTACTTACTGCTCCTAATAGGTAGGATGGGTAATATATGCAGAGGACGAACTTCACATTATGTGCAATTGTACGGCGTCACAAAAAAATAAATACCCCAAAGTAGATGGGACCGAATTATTTATTATAATCATTACCAACGTGAACAGAATATAACATCAAGTTATGTGTGTGTGTGTGTGTGTGTGCGCGTGCGTGCGTGCGTGCGTGCGTGCGTGCGTGCGTGCGTGCGTGCGTGCGTGCGTGCGTGCGTGTCCTCTTTCCAGTCTGTGCCACGATGTTCAAATGAATAATAATTCTAGTGCAATTATGGTGAGCAAGTAGCCTCGCATGACCCTTTCTTTCTGTCCGTGCCTTAAACATGGACCGGTGCAGGTTCAGTTTGCCACTTAGTTGTTGTTTTCCTTCTATAATGAAAACCCTTATTGTGGCTTTTGTTGTGGGGAATTGTATTTGTATTCAATTTGTATTCCTGGCATTTTTCTTATTTGTGTTTTGTCGTGCATAATGAGCCTAAATGATGTTCAGAATCACATAAAAGGTTTACATAGTCAGGTTCACCTCATGTTTTTGTTCGAAATTTGTGGAGATTAGCAAAACTATATTTGTGTAATCTTCAGAATCTTGCTAACCTAAAATTGTTAATGAAAGTATATTTTTGTAAAGGTATATTCAGTGATTTCACTTAATTCAAATATCACTTATTTTTTTGTTTTGTTGTGATAATCCTCCCTACTATAGAGTTCCTCCCTGTCCCCACCTTTCGTTTTTGGCTAGGTGGCCCAGCCTTCATCCAATCAGGATAGAGAGGGGCCTTCCGCCAATCATGATCGAGCGGGGGCGGGCCTTGGTGTGCGTGCTGTTGGCCTGTTGCGTGTGTCCCCACTGTAGTGCGTGCATGTCCACATCTTGTTACCGGGGCAGACCGGGGGGTCTTCCAAATCACCCAAATCACTGAATGCTCCTTTAACATAGTAAACCTATTAGAGAGATGACTTCCGCACACCCGGTTTCAGCAGGTGCGTAAAGGTCCTAGCAGAGCAGCAAACGTATGGAGAAGGAGGAGAGACCCGCACGCCGCCACTTGCTGGTTCAAGAAATGTATTTCATTAAGAGTCATAGCAACGTTTCGGCCTTTCGGCCTTCTTCAGGCATCTGAAGAAGGCCGAAAGGCCAAATTGTTGTTGGAAAATAATTTTGTTTTCTATTGGTGTAAGTTTTATTTTACATCTTTGTTTATGGCTTTCGTCTTTATTTTTTATATTTTAAAGAGGGGCGGACAGTAAGTTGACAGGAGTCAGCAGTAGGTTGCGCAGGCTACTTGTATGCAAAGCGCAAGTTGGCAGCTCGGGACTGCATTTCTAATTATATTAGCGCTTCTGATGAAAGAGTATATAGTACTCCGGCCACCCTGGAAATGATCTACTAAAATGTATTTTGGCAGGCCATGATGGCTGATTTTACACTTGGTTGCAACAAGCTCACGACGTGTTGCAGGTTGAGGTATTTTTCTAAATAAATGGACAGCAATAATGGTAAAATGATACCAGAGAGAGAGGAAGGGGATACGGCAAAAAGGAGGAGTATTAAAGTCCAGAGCTGTACTTTAGTCGCGTGCCGTGTCGTCTGGCGAAATGCGGCGATCTACAAGCTCACAGGGCGGTGCAGCTTGACGCGTTGCACGCTGATAGATCGGCTATTTTCGGCATGCAAAACACCGACACGCAAATAACTACATAGGAATCAGCCTTAAGCGTAGAGGGCAGGCGGGGGTGAAACGATTCGTCATGCTGTCCTCTGCCGCGATCTTAGCCTCGCAATCGTGTCCCCTTTTCTTACCGCACCTCTCACTCTACCCTCATTTACCCTCTCTCTCTCTCTCTCTCTCTCTCCCCTTTCAGTTTCCATCTCATTCAGGTCGCAGTCAGTCTCCCCAGACAGACTGAATGAGGACAAACATTCAATGTCCGCGCGGCGACAAAATGGGTTTTTATAGGCGTAATGTTTAGGGCCTATTATACACAGAGACTTCGGGGGCCCATTGTTACCGGGAACCGTGTTGACAAGCAAACGGTGTCTAAGCCAATTTGTTTAGGTGCATGTACGCGGAAAGAGACATTTGTGTCGACCATTTCCCAGGCTCCTTTTTATTCTCCCCGCTCATCCATTTTGTGTGCTGCTGCTGCTGCTGCTGCTGCTGTGCTGCTGCTGCTGCTGCTGCTGCTGCTGCTGCTGCTGCCATGGGAGGAGATTCAGTAGGCGTCGGGGGTTGAAAGGGGGTTGCACTCTCAGGGACTGGTGGAAGAAGTACGCTGATGTTTCTTTTGACTTAAGTAGCCTAAAAGTAAATGTCCTATTCAAAGGTTTACTTGATTTTACTCAAGCAAAATGCTTTAGCAATTACAGTATGTACTTAAAATATGATTCCAAATATACTTAACCCATACCGGGAAAGCATTTTTGTCTATAGATTTTAACCACTTTAACCATTATATTTTATACTTTGGCAATTCAAAATGTGTGAATCTGATCAAATCTGGGTGTCCCTGGAACAAAACATTTTTGAGATGGGTGTTAGCAGCCAAATGGTCCTTGACGTGAAAAGAGCACCAATAATAATATAGCAACATAACCTCCGTGGTGGTGGGTACTGTGACAGCCGGGCGCTTGACTTTTGTTTTCTTACGAATCACAATCAATTTGAGGAAATAAATTGGGAGAAACGGACAAAACAAATCTTTCTTTCTTTCTTTCTTTCTTTCTTTCTTTCTTTCTTTCTTTCTTTCTTTCTTTCTGAGCAAAACAAGAGAGACACTTCCCCTCTGTAATGTTTGTGTTGTGAAACATCAGCACAGGAGTCATAAGTCAGCCGTCACTTAGGAAGGTCTAAGCATCCATTACCCCATGAGTTCATTCAACCTTTTATGGGCTTTTGTATGATTATGTTTCTGATCCTGACTGGTTTGGTGATCACACCAAATCCTTCTGGTGATGAAGGTTTAGATTTTAGTTCATTGAAATAATTCATATAATTTAAGGGTTAAGGATGATTTCAAATTCAATATGTACACTATGTGCAGGGAAATTAATAAATGATGGTATTTACAGTCTGACCCATGCTCAGCCCTGCACCAGTAAAAGTCACTGGATTGGTTTAAAATGTGGACTAAGCGAAATTAGAAATTCAGAAAGAGACACTGGTGTCTACATGACAAGAAAGAGACAATGGTGTCTACATATATTGACATGAATGAGACAGAGGAGAAAGTGGTACAGTCAGCTGGGGCATGTATATGTAAGGCCACTGTCACCTCAGGGCATGGCATGTTTTTTGAGGGGCACAAGGCCAAACTGAAGGGCAAGGACGGCCATGGCCTTCGTGGCCTCCCATGAAATTCCTGCCCTGATTGGAATAGTCAAAACATGCCCGTTGGTGTGTGTTGAATAATTTGTTAAAAAAAATCCTGCGAAAACAGATCAAAGAGCTCAATTATTTCCTTTCTGCTTTTTCTTTTACTCGGAGACAAAAGACAAACAATAAATTAATAAAAAATATTCTAGTGTGTCTGTAGCTCATTAACTATTTTCTGTCTGGGCCTTTTACTTAAGAAATATCTGGAGCAATAACAACAACAACAACAACAACAACAACAACAACAACAACAACAATAATAATAATAATAATAATAATAATAATAATAATAATAATAATAATAATAATAATAGACAGACAGAAATTTCTATTTTGCCAGCAAGAGAGTCGACATACTGTAGGAAGACCAGAAAGAGGGAAAGAAAAGAGAGAGGTGCATGCATGTCGTTGCTGTCGGGCAGAAAACCCTCCATATTTCAACTTTTAGTTTTGTAAATTAACATCCTACTTGAACATACAGTGTCACACAGTGTAAATGAACATCCTACTTGAACATACAGTGTCACACAAAAGCATCAAAAGTAGCAGATCGAGCTTGTAGATCTGTCACTTTTTCTATCTTTGAATCCTGGAAAGCATCAGGTTTGGACGGAGACGCTTTGTGACAGAGACGTCTGCAGCTCTGTCCATATAATAGTGCATTTAAATGGTAGGCTATATAGTAAGAGCTTCCTAAGACACAATCAATAGCGGTGGAAAGGGAACCGAGAGCAGAATATCTATATCTGCTGTCAATTAGACTTCAAACACTGCAGCTTCAACCTGTCACCTTCTATCCACTGTGTTGTTTGTGATGTGATGTGACAACAACGGCATAGTGTACATCATCATCATCATAGTAATGCAGTGGTAACCAACCTTTTCAAGCCCAAGAGCCCATTTTATTCCCAATTGTAAGCCATGATCTACCACTAAAATAGGCTATGTTTAAAAAAACACTTTGACAGGCTCAATGCATGTGCACACACACACTATAGTTTAAATAAGAATAAATACTGATAATCAATGCCAAAATATTAAATGTATTTTTCCATAGTCAGACTGCTTGCCTGTGTAGGTATAGTAGTGAGTGAGAGGCTGTTTAGCTCTGTGGGTTTTTAGTTGTGCATCACAAGTTCACAACGGATAGCGGTCAAACAAGACATGTGTATTGATGACTCGATACACATGTCTGGGGCCATCACTGCGAGCTATTCAAAATCTACATTCTGTGTATTGGTAGTGATGGCTGGCTGCCTGTCAGTCTTACACCCGCTCACTCCGGGATCTACTTGAATGGCTCGTGCGAGCTACTGGTAGCTCCCGAACCCCTGGTTGGTTACCCCTGTAGTAATGTATGTCATAGTATATCCATAGTGTGTGCTAGTATGTCCATAGTGTGTGCTTTATGTCCATAGTGTGTGCTAGTATGTCCATAGTGTGTGCTAGTATGTCCATAGTGTGTGCTAGTATGTCCATAGTGTGTGCTAGTATGTCCATAGTGTGTGCTAGTATGTCCATAGTGTGTGCTAGTATGTCCATAGTGTGTGCTAGTATGTCCATGGTGTGTGCTAGTATGTCCATAGTGTGTGCTAGTATGTCCATAGTGTGTGCTAGTATGTCCATAGTGTGTGCTATGTCCATAGTGTGTGCTAGTATGTCCATGGTGTGTGCTAGTATGTCCATAGTGTGTGCTAGTATGTCCATAGTGTGTGCTAGTATGTCCATGGTGTGTGTTTGAAATGATATGACAACAGTTTAAATATTATGTTGTCGCTGTTGGGAGGAATCCTTGCATGTCCAATTAAGTTTCAAAAGTATATGTTTTTTTCCATTAACAAAATTATTTCTTCATCATACAAGAGTGCCGTGCAAAAGTAATGCAAGTGCAGATCTACAAGCACGCCACGATATATATTAGCAAAATAAGAATAAAAAACACTCACACTTTCTCACTCTCTCTCTGTCTCTCTCTGTGTCTCTCTGCCTTTCTCTCTCTCTCTCTGCCTTTCTCTCTCTTTCTCTGTCTCTCTCTCTCTCTCTCTCTCTCTCTCTCTCTCTCTCTCTCTCTCTCTCTCTCTCTCTCTCTCTCTCTCTCTCTCTCTCTCTCTCTCTCTGCTCATATACTCCCAGAGCGGTTTTAATATTGCCTCTTGGCTATAGTGCCCGTTTTCTCTTCAGAATAAATTTGAACAGGCTATGTCGACAATCCACCGTGATTTGTTTCTGCTGAGGAAGCTGAGAGAGGTAACGTTAGACAGGAGAGGAGAGGAGAGGACAGGGGAGGACAGGAGGAGAGGAGAGGAGAGGAGAGGAGAGGAGAGGAGAGGAGAGGAGAGGAGAGGAGAGGAGAGGAGAGGAGAGGAGAGGAGAGGAGAGGAGAGGAGAGGAGAGGAGAGGAGGAATTAGGAGTGCGAGGGGGAGACTGGGTGAGTGAGGACTGAAAGGGATACGGGAACAGGACACTTGTCAGATGAAAGATAAACCAGAGGGATTGGATCGGAGGGCAGGGAAAGAGGGGGAGAGAGAGAGAGAGAGAGAGAGAGAGAGAGAGAGAGAGAGAGAGAGAGAGAGATCAGGTGAGGACAGTTGGATGGACAGGCGGAGCGGAGATGGAGAGATTAGGATTGTGTTTGCCTTTGCTTTATTTAGACAGAGATAATGATGAGCTAGGTGAAGGCTGCTGCAGAGAGAGAGAGAGAGAGAGAGAGAGAGAGAGAGAGAGAGGAGAGACAGTGAGTCAATATAGAACCGTGAGCACACAAAGCTGCTGCCCAGCCGGAGGTGGATTATACCTGACTTGTGATTTAGTTTGTGGGCGGTGTGGCACGCTGCAAAAAAATAAAAATAATAATAAAATCCGATCTACAAGGTCAAAACGCATCGCTAGCGTGTCACGTTGTGACCTTGTAGATCAGACTTTTTTTTTTGTATTTGTAGTTTTCTGTGTGAGAGACGTACTGTACACACCCGCAGGCAACACAAGCTTTTAGCTGGAGCACGATCAACGAATGCTCCATTTCAAATGAAACCTCATCTTGGAGAGAGACGTTATTTTAAGTGTGTGTCTGTGAGTGCCAAATGAACTTCTTCTTGTAGTTGACTTTTCTTTAATTACAAGATGGCATGAAAGGGGAGAGGCAGACGGTAGAAAAACTGAGAGGGAGACAGTGTAGGAGAGACAGGCAGTAGGGAAGCTGAGAGGGAGACAGTGTAGGAGAGACAGACAGTAGGGAAGCTGAGAGGGAGACAGTGTAGGAGAGACAGACAGTAGGGAAGCTGAGAGGGAGACAGTGTAGGAGAGACAGACAGTAGGGAAGCTGAGAGGGAGACAGTGTAGGAGAGACAGACAGAAGGGAAGCTGAGAGGGAGACAGTGTAGGAGAGACAGACAGTAGGGAAGCTGAGAGGGAGACAGTGTAGGAGAGACAGACAGAAGGGAAGCTGAGAGGGAGACAGTGTAGGAGAGACAGACAGTAGGGAAGCTGAGAGGGAGACAGTGTAGGAGAGACAGACAGTAGGGAAGCTGAGAGGGAGACAGTGTAGGAGAGACAGACAGTAGGGAAGCTGAGAGGGAGACAGTGTAAGAGACAGACAGTAGGGAAGCTGAGAGGGAGACAGTGTAGGAGAGGCAGACGGTAGGGAAGCTGAGAGGGAGACAGTGTAGGAGAGGCAGACGGTAGGGAAGCTGAGAGGGAGACAGTGTAGGAGAGACAGACAGTAGGGAAGCTGAGAGGGAGACAGTGTAGGAGAGGCAGACGGTAGGGAAGCTGAGAGGGAGACAGTGTAGGAGAGGCAGACGGTAGGGAAGCTGAGAGGAAGACAGTGTAGGAGAGGCAGACGGTAGGGAAGCTGAGAGGGAAACAGTGTAGGAGAGACAGACAGTAGGGAAGCTGAGAGGGAGACAGTGTAGGAGAGACAGACAGTAGGGAAGCTGAGAGGGAGACAGTGTAGGAGAGGCAGACGGTAGGGAAGCTGAGAGGGAGACAGTGTAGGAGAGGCAGACGGTAGGGAAGCTGAGAGGGAGACAGTGTAGGAGAGACAGACAGTAGGGAAGCTGAGAGGGAGACAGTGTAGGAGAGGCAGACGGTAGGGAAGCTGAGAGGGAGACAGTGTAGGAGAGACAGACAGTAGGGAAGCTGAGAGGGAGACAGTGTAGGAGAGGCAGACGGTAGGGAAGCTGAGAGGAAGACAGTGTAGGAGAGGCAGACGGTAGGGAAGCTGAGAGGGAGACAGTGTAGGAGAGACAGACAGTAGGGAAGCTGAGAGGGAGACAGTGTAGGAGAGACAGACAGTAGGGAAGCTGAGAGGGAGACAGTGTAGGAGAGACAGACGGTAGGGAAGCTGAGAGGGAGACAGTGTAGGAGAGGCAGACGGTAGGGAAGCTGAGAGGGAGACAGTGTAGGAGAGACAGACAGTAGGGAAGCTGAGAGGGAGACAGTGTAGGAGAGGCAGACGGTAGGGAAGCTGAGAGGGAGACAGTGTAGGAGAGACAGACAGTAGGGAAGCTGAGAGGGAGACAGTGTAGGAGAGGCAGACGGTAGGGAAGCTGAGAGGAAGACAGTGTAGGAGAGGCAGACGGTAGGGAAGCTGAGAGGGAGACAGTGTAGGAGAGACAGACAGTAGGGAAGCTGAGAGGGAGACAGTGTAGGAGAGACAGACAGTAGGGAAGCTGAGAGGGAGACAGTGTAGGAGAGGCAGACAGTAGGGAAGCTGAGAGGGAGACAGTGTAGGAGAGACAGACAGTAGGGAAGCTGAGAGGGAGACAGTGTAGGAGAGACAGACAGTAGGGAAGCTGAGAGGGAGACAGTGTAGGAGAGACAGACAGTAGGGAAGCTGAGAGGGAGACAGTGTTGGAGAGGCAGACAGTAGGGAAGCTGAGAGGGA
>NC_136809.1:42270822-42285822 GCF_951216825.1 Electrona antarctica
GGTCACCATTGAGAACATGGGAAATATACCTGTAAGAAACAAACACAAACGAATCTAATGCACTTGACATATGTCAAACTCAGTGAGCACAGTCTTGCGATCGAGAAAGGCCGTCATATAGGCAGGCTTGTCTCCCTAGAGAAGACAGACTATGCACCCACTGCACACAAAATTAAGTGGAAACTGAGCTTAATTTCCTAACCATCTGTCCACTGTACTAAGACATCAGAGACACATACAGTACAGATTACAATCACATTTTGAAAACATGACTAATGACAAAAAAACTCCCATATCTGCTGGGCGAAGTACAACAATGTGAAAACACAGCAGCAAGATTTGTGAGCTGCTGTGATAGGGGAAGGACATCAAATGGAACACAACCACCCTAAAAAACGAATCATTGTGTGTATTCCTGCACTATATCTTCGTACATAGAAATTGATTTATTGGAGATTCTGACTTTCAATATTGCACATACATTTTGTTTTGATTGTATTGCAACGTATGTTTTCTCATGCCAACAAAGCGCTTTGAATTTAATTGAATTGTGACCAAGTATGAAGTCAATTTTTCCGAGAAAAAAAGAAAGAAAAGAAAAACACACACAAAAAGTTAGGATATGGAGATAAGAGGTGACAGCCACAACGCCTACTTAGAGTATACCAGTGCATTGTACTGGTATAGAGTACCAGTACATTGTACTGGTATAGAGTACCACTACATTGTACTGGTATAGAGTACCACTACATTGTACTGGTATAGAGTACCACTACATTGTACTGGTATAGAGTACCAGTACATTGTACTGGTATAGAGTACCACTACATTGTACTGGTATAAAGCAAAGCAAAGTTACTATATTTACCCAGGGTAACTGGACTAAGCATCAGATACTTGTTTACAGCCAGGCCCTGCTCATAGAACATTTCATGGTAGTGGTTCAATGCCTTGCTCAAGGGCACTTCAGCGGTGGTAATTCTAACGTGCCGGTCCGGGGATACGAACTGGCGACCTTCCGGTATCAAGACCGCTCCGCAAACCGTTCGGCCACCGCTGCCACAAATAGAGTACCAGTACATTGTACTGGTATAGAGTACCAGTAGACTGTACTGGTATAGAGTACCAGTACATTGTACTGGTATAGAGTACCAGTACATTGTACTGGTATGGAGTACCAGTACATTGTACTGGTATAGAGTACATCCAGTGAATGAGGGGGGTGTAGCCTATACAGAGTACATTGAGTGGTAACACTATGATGATGGATGGTCCTCCGGTATCTTTATATGTCAACTCAGCCGCTTGCTGCCGCCTCACAGCTGCGAGTCGCTGGTAATACCTCATTCCATCTTCCTTTATATAAATCTATAATCCATACAGCGTCTCTACAGGACTCTCTCTCTCTCTCTCTCTCTCTCTCTCTCTCTCTCTCTCTCTCTCTCTCTCTCTCCTGTTGTGAGCTTGTAAATTGCCTATTTTCATATTTTGTCTACAGCAAAGTATATAGGGGCTTTTATGGAAATTGCTCTCAGGAACAGCTCAACTGATTTGGTCGTATGCGTGATGTCATCAGTATCACCCTACTTTGTATAATTCCTCCTCTTCAGTCTTCAGTTCCAAATGTGCATGTCCACCATTGTTGATGTTCCAAGCTGGCATGGAATAGAAACAAGCCTGGTTTTATCTAGCATCAGTATTATAATGACTAAAATATTAAATCATTTGCATATCAGCACCCCCACCACCTCAGGACATTTTGGTATTGCAGCTAAAATTGCTTCAGAGGCCAGAAAGAAATGACAAGGAGTAGAGTGGTGATTGAGGCTCAAGCCATTCGAAATAAGTTTGAGGGACATAGACAATATGATATTAAATATTAAAAACAGTTTTAAAATGCATGTTATTTCTGCTTTAATGGATATTGTAAATGTATTGTAGATCTCCTATTTCTGCTGGGGGGGCATGCCTGCCTGCATGTGTGTGCGTGCATGCATGCGTGTGTCCGTGTATAACTAAATTGGATCCTTTGGAACACATCAGGTTCCTATTTTCCATTTTCCTGAAGAGTCCAACCGTTTTGGACATACCAGGTTTCCACCCGACATCCCAGACATAGTGATGGTTGTGCTCTACCGCTATGCACTCTGTATGTGATGACTGACAGCCCATGGCACTCAGCAGGCACTGACCCGCCTGTGTCACTCGCTAATGGACTCTCACTCTGAGTGTCATGCATGGCACACGCACGCACGCACGCACGCACGCACGCACGCACGCACGCACGCACGCACGCACGCACGCACGCACGCACGCACGCACGCACGCACACACACACACACACACACACACACACACACACACACACACACACACACACACACACACACACTCCTCCAGCTGTGCAGAGTACCATTGATGGCACTTTTAGTCCCATGATGCCAGTATTGTCAAATTGTCACCTTATAATAACCCTTCACCTGTTCTCTCTCTCTCTCTCTCTCTCTCTCTCTCTCTCTCTCTCTCTCTCTCTCTCTCTCTCTCTCTCTCTCTCTCTGCAGCAGTGTTGTTCAAAACAAGCAGATATTGAAGGAGAAGTCCCGCAGCTTCCGTCGTAGCAGGTATGTGATGCAACGCAACACAGCACAACAACTCAACACAATGTATTTTTAAGTAGCGCTCACAGGACACAAAACGGACGGGTTTCGGGCCATTATAGGCCCTATTTGTTGGCGTTCAACGTGTGAGTGCGGCCCTTTTCCTTCTAAGGTTCTGCGTATACTACTGGGGACCTGCACCCAGACACCCAGACATCCATATGGTTCATCCTTTTTAGTTGAGCATGCGAGCATTTGAAGTGACCACCCATTTCTAGCGGTTTCAGTGGTTCTCAAGGGGGACGCCCATGGTCCAATACATCCACACACTGTTGTTTGTGCTCCCCAGGTGCTTTTAATGAATGCAATGAGATGATATTATACTTTATTATGGCGGCTGTGACTCAGGAGGTAGAGCAGGTGGTCCAATGATCCGTGGGATGGTGGTTCGAATCCCGGCTCCTCCTGTCCACATGTCAAAGTGTCCATGGGCAAGACACTGAACCCTACATTGCCTTAATGAGTCGGTCGGTGTTAGCTTGCCACCATTGGTGTGTGAATGTGGGAAGTGAGGACGATGGCGGCGACTGTTCGCCGCTTCACCTTCCGATGCATGAATGATGAACCATTGTAAAGCGATTTGAGCACTTGGAAAAGCTCTATAAAAATGCAATTCATCAATATTATCCCCTGAGGGGAATTGATGCGTTAGAGCAGCATAATGTGATAACATAAATAATCATTAATCAACCAGACAGACAGAAACACATCAGAGACAGATGGACATAATCATAACAAGGCCAGGCCCGACACAGGGCCATGCATTGAGGAAGAAGTTTTGATGCATTATACAGTCTGATGGCAGTTGGAAGAGCTCACTGTGCATGTTCACTTGTTCAGGGGGAAAGTGAGTCTCTGGCTGAAGGTGTTCACCCTTACCCTGCATCTCGCCATAGAGTGGATGAGAGAGGTTAACCAGGATGGAGTGTTCTCCTCTCTGCGACTGACTGCAGCCCTTCCATTCGGAGGCCAACAACAGAGCTGGCCTTCTTTATGATGACCCATGTGCTCTTATGATGACCCATGGTACATGTGCTCCCCTGGTGCTCTTATGATGACCCATGGTACATGTGCTCCCCTGGTGCTCTTATGATGACCCATGGTACAGGTGCTCCCCAGGTGCTCTTATGATGACCCATGGTACAGGTGCTCCCCAGGTGCTCTTATGATGACCCATGGTACATGTGCTCCCCTGGTGCTCTTATGATGACCCATGGTACAGGTGCTCCCCAGGTGCTCTTATGATGACCCATGGTACATGTGCTCCCCAGGTGCTCTTATGATGACCCATGGTACAGGTGCTCCCCAGGTGCTCTTATGATGACCCATGGTACATGTGCTCCCCTGGTGCTCTTATGATGACCCATGGTACAGGTGCTCCCCTGGTGCTCTTATGATGACCCATGGTACAT
The DNA here is from genome assembly GCF_951216825.1 of Electrona antarctica. Lineage (NCBI taxonomy): Eukaryota > Metazoa > Chordata > Actinopteri > Myctophiformes > Myctophidae > Electrona > Electrona antarctica. The sequence goes on from NC_136809.1 coordinate 42,274,892, forward strand.
GTGCTCCCCTGGTGCTCTTATGATGACCCATGGTACATGTGCTCCCCAGGTGCTCTTAATGGCACAGGGTTTGCACCTCGACAACCTCCAGCCTGGACATGACCTTTGAGGTCATTTCTTTACCATTAAAATCACCTTTGCAGAAAACAGCACAGTCCCACTCCCAAGACAGCAAACGTCAATTTGTGACCCCACCGGCAATGTTCGGTACGGCAATGCTTGGTGTGGCGAGCACACAATAAAAACATATTACAAGCTCACAGCGGCACAAGTTACGCACTGTGAGCTTGTAGTTGTGCTGTTTTTGAATAACCAACGTATAAATTGATAAAGTGGTTCAAACGAGTGTGATGCCTTGTTAACACATTGTGCTGGGGAGTGGGTCCCCAGTCCCCCACTTTGAGATCCATTTCCCTAACCGCTGTGCGCTCACATGCGTCGTCGCAACGATTCAATCATACCCCGATAAAAAAAAGAAAAAAGAGAAACATTGTTCAGGGCACTAACAGACACTGCAACCAATCAGTATGTATACAGTACATATTATGATCCATGTTGATCTACGGTTGATAGTGGGTGATTAGGAGATCGGGACCAGTTATATAGGATAACGTGTCTCACACCCAAAATAGCGGATAAAATAGCGGATAAAATATCCTGTATATTATACACAAGCTCACAAGATTGTAAATGAGGTAATTTCAACGTGAGACACTATAGTGCACAAGTGCATAACAGTATTGTGTGTGTGTGTGTGTGTGTGTGTGTGTGTGTGTGTGTGTGTGTGTGTGTGTGTGTGTGTGTGTGTGTGTGTGTGTGTGTGTGTGTGTGTGTGTGTGTGTGTGTGTGTGTGTGTGTGTGTGTGTGTGTGTGTGCACGCGCTAAGGCTAAGCAGTCCAGTGTTAATGTCCCTCTGCTCATGTCATGAATAAACATCTGTGACCACAGCAGACCTAACAGCTTGTAATACACCCTACCTTTACAGCTGTGTGTGTGTGTGTGTGTGTGTGTGTGTGTGTGTGTGTGTGTGTGTGTGTGTGTGTGTGTGTGTGTGTGTGTGTGTGTGTGTGTGTGTGTGTGTGTGTGTGTTCGCGCGCACGTTAATACGCCATATCAGTGCTTTCTGTCAAGCAGTCGTGCCTCTGCATAAAGAGAACTAATTCAACATGTCCTGCACGCTGTCACTGTCGCACGCACACACGCACGCACGCACGCACGCACGCACGCACGCACGCACGCACGCACGCACGCACGCACGCACGCACGCACGCACGCAAACCATGTGCAGACAAAGCACTTTGAATCTCTCTCTCTCTCTCTCCCTCTCTCTCTCTCTCTCTCTCTCTCTCTCTCTCTCTCTCTCTCTCTCTCTCTCACTCACTCTAATCTTAGTTCTGAGTCAGTAGGTATAGGCTGTTTTATTTAAGGCCATTGTAGGATATGTAACTTACAAAACAAAACAAAAGCTGTATCTTCATCTACTTTATTTTCTTGCTTTGCAATCTGTATTCTTAAGCTGCCATATACTGCCCTTATTATAGCAACTGCAACCTTCCACTTTCCACACTCACTGATCACTAGTGGTGTAGTCGACTCCACTTCAAGCGAGTCCAAGTCAAGACCAAGTCCGAGAGGGGGCGAGTCCGAGTAAGACGGAGTGTGGGAGGGGGTTGAGTCCGAGTAAGGAATCAGGAACCCTAAGGTGGGTTTGGACTACAGAAACTGCATCCTGAAGCCTGGTGGTTCTAAGGATGTCAAGGAGATGCTGAGGAACTTATTGGGTCGTGAACAATCAGGGAGCGTTCCTCCTGAGCAAACGACTAAAGGCCAAAACCAACTTGATTTGGAATATGTCTGACTGTGCTCAGAGAACAACTACAACAAGAAGAATGTGGAAGTAAAGGTAAAAGTTTCAACGTGTTCAGTTCGGAGGCCCCTTTCCAGATGCTGGAGAAATGACTAAAGGTTTCAACAACAACATTCAACAAAATAAAATAAAGACATATCCCCCCACCCCCCAGGTGTTCAAATTGTTAAGGCAAAGTTTCAGTTGTGGTCTGACATCAGTGCAATATACGTTTGCGACATTCACCCGCCATCCACCTGACGATTTAAATACAGCCCCCAACAAAAACGGTCAAGTACATATAATTAAACATATAATTAAAGTACAACACATATCTTATACAGTACTTGTCCCCGGCACTAAATATTTTCAGAAGGGGGGGTCCATGGCCAAATACATATTAATGTGGGGGTCCTTGACATGAAAATGTTTGAGAATCAGTATTGAGAACTATAGTGTTTCATGACCAGGAAACAAGACTGCAGAAACAGACAACCCGCAACACTCCAAATTAGAAGAGTATATATTCTTGTAGGTGCTCAAAAATATGAAATTGAAAGGAGATGCCAGCACACAACAACCTTTTCACATGGTTTATTTGTATTACCGCACGCACGCACGCACGCACGCACGCACGCACGCACGCACGCACGCACGCACGCACGCACGCACGCACGCGCACACATGCATAATGGCATGAGTAAAATGCGTGTGTATAGTTCTTTATGGATGACAAAGCGGATCCGATGGGGTTAGTATGGAGGCAGCTGTCATAGCAACGTTGCGAAGAATGGATTTTAAATGGTCCGCATCTGTCCAGAATGGAAACTTTGCAGCGCGTTCACTCCCGTCCAGTGGTGTAAAGTAACTATAAGCACAAGTACTGTAATTATTTAAGTACAATTTGGAGGTATTTTTTTACTCTCTTCTTCTGTTCAATACCACTTTACTCCATTGCATCTCAGAGGCAAATGTTGTACTTTTACTTCACTACAATTACATTACAAAACTTTAGTCAGTTACTGAGTATAACTAAGACTTTTGATTATTATTACAAAACACATTTGGGTCATTTGAAAATAGCAGATCTACTAGATCACAACAAGAAACCTTTTTTTTATCGTCCTCAGGTCTACTGTAAATGGGTTAAGTACAGTACATTTTGTCCCCTTTTCCCCCAGGGTTGAACTGGTTCGGATCTTTTTTCCTGCCTAATAACCAGTTCAGAGCACGTGTTTCCACTGAAAATGAATTGCTTCAGAACCCTAAACATTGGTTCAGAACTGGAACCACAAGATGGCCACCGGTTCCAAGAATCTAGAACGGAACCAGAACCATCAAACGGAACCATCAAAGTTCCTTTGATGTTGATACATTAGTACTTTGTACCAGGGTCGATTTTGACAGCTATACTTTTATTTAGTTTAGTTTAGTCATAGTCTTTTGAATAAAATGTAATTCAGTTTTAGTCATAATTTAGTCATTTGGAAAGTTATAGTTTTAGTTGACTAAATATCATACTATTTTAGTCAACTAAATCGTCGTAATGCCTGGTTTTACACTTGGTTGCATGCTGAAAATAGTTGATCTGCAAGCATTGTGAGCTTGTAGATCTGATATTTTCAAAGTGCAACACCCGTGTGCAACAAAACATAACATAAATAACATAAAAGGTAGTCGGCGAACCTCTTTCCTCACAGTTTTAGGCGACAAAATCTAAGTGAGACTGAATCCTTTGGGCGCCTTGATTGTGAGCCAACTCGTTAAAAAAAGTGTTTAGAAAATAAAAGAGAAAAGCTAGCTTGGCGGGAGGTGATGTTTTGGGTTCCTAAAACTCCCTACCGTGAGTGGTCCTGGGGAACAATTACCATCAATATAGTGCACTTTTCTCATCATGCAAGTTTCTTTTTTTACAAGCCCGCCCGTGAAGTACGAATCGAGACAATTTAATTCGTCGGGGCAATTTAGGGAAATTACCTTCAGCGTGTCTCGCAGCGTGAATCAGCGGCGCCACAATTGGCGTCAAATTGTTTTATTTTGGATTTCTTCGTCTGTCGTCGTGATGGATTGGTGTTCTTAAGACGCCGTTCTCGCTATCAAATTAAATGGTTTGCTACTCAGTCTGGGATTTTTAATGGCGGCTCAACGCGGGTTTACTGGTGCTCAACGGTGACAATAGGACCAAACTAATGCGGCGGCTTTGTAATTGAAAGCGTGGTCGTGATACCTCGATTGAATTGCAGCGTTTGGAGGACGTTGTTTCAGTTTGTTCACTTTCCCCAGTTTGAAAAGCAATACCGGTACTTTTTATTTTTCCCCACCGTGCATTTGTCACAGGCATTGATATAATTGGTCGCAAGTAGGCACACGTTATCGTGCAAATCAAGGATATGGGTTGTTAATGTTTTTAAAAGGGGTGTTCATTATTTATTTATTGTTATTGTTAGTTTTAGTTAGCACTATGTAACTTTCCTCATCTACCTCTGAGTTTAACCCGGAGAAAGAAACCAATCATGACCATCAAGTCAACATTGGTGTCAGATCCTGTGTCTAGTTGAGACATGACCTTTGACACAATCTAAATGTCTCAATAGAAGAGCAGAGAGACAAAATACAAGCACCCCGATTGTATAAGTTGTATATTGTATTAAAACACATTGACTGCCAAGAACGTCTGTACAGTAGACGTCCTATGAAATCCAATGCTTTATTATTAATAATTATTATTATTGCATAAATCACCCTTTAGGTCTGTGTGTTGTGAGATATATTAGGCTAACTCATATTACGGTAAGGCAAGCACTGGTCCGGAATTCTTTAGCAATTTGCAACAGATTCCTAATTCTGGGGTATATGGCACGTTGGACGCAGTATACTTACTACTAACTACTTTACTACAATCACTTTGGGCTGTCCTTGGTATGAAAAAGTGGTAACCCTTCTTATTTAGAAGGCATAGAATCTGCCTCAGCCCTCAGGTCTTAATGGGTTTAAAGCGTCAGCGGACTGTGGTGCTCTCATATTTAACCACTTAAACCCCATTATGGTTGAGCGGAATCCCCCAGGGCTCTATTCTAGTATATTTAGCTTGTCCATCAGCAAAAGCTTTTCCCCACAATTATGCTGGGGTTCAAGTGGTTAAACTTTAACACCAAAAGTCCAAAGCTGCAAATATACAGATCCAAACGAGCCCTTGTATGTGCAAGGGCTATTAGGGTGAAGGTGTCTGGTGTGTGCAGCCAGTCACACTGGTCCATTTAAGTGTGAAATGGACCCCCGAGTCTGTTGTCTCTGTCCATATTTCCAGCTTGACACACTGCAGGTGTTCAAGGGACCGGCTGGCTGATTCTCAGAAGGAAAAGCAAAAACAAAAAAGCAAAATGAATGAATAAAGAAAAGGAAAGAATTCCTGTTTATCTTAAATAACAACCCCCAGTGCGATGTCTCCTTTTTTAAAAAAAAGAAAAGAAGAAAGCATTTCTGTCCAACATCTCATCTCTTTTGCTCTACTTTCTCTTCTGTCTCCTTTTATACTTTCTCCCAGTAGTGCATAGTTTCCCTTTTTATAGGTTTACTTACTCAACTCTCCCCCCCCCCCCCCCCCCCCCCACTGCCTTGATGCTCATTCTGCAGGCCTTTGTGAGCATTGGTAGGCGAAAAGCTGTCAGTAGATGGAGGCAGTCCTCAACACCGGGTCACAGGGCAGGAGGGATACTCGTAATATTTGTACTGTAGAAGTAGGAGTTGCATTTGCATATAAAAGGCCTATACATTAAAAATGTTACTCGAGTAGGTATTGGCATCAAAATATACTTTAAAGTAAAAGTACGCACATTTTTCTAAATGCGTCGCAAGCTTGCAGATCTGCTATTTTTGATGAGAGACCTTGAAACCGGTATAATCTGTGTCATTTTAGATTAAAAAATAGGAGACCCACAAGCTCAGTTGTGAGCTTGTAGGCCTACGTACATCTGCTATTTTGGATTTTTTTTGAAAAATCTTGAAAATGTTGAATAATTTTGATTTTTTTAAATCTCTTCTGGAGCGGTCACTACCACAAAGCATTTTCAGATGGGCGTTCCGTTCGGTGGTCAAATACATTTTGGGGGTCCTTGACACGAAGAAGATTTAGAACCACTGATTGATATGTCATTCGTAGAATGGGCCTCGGGTCTTGAGGGTTAATATAAATGCACTGACCCTGTCAGACACGTCTCTCCCATTCTTACATTTTTGTCGCTGTGTCCAACGATGTCCCTAAACACGAGGCCAGGTTATTGATTCGGAAAGACGGTGGGGTTTGGGTGTGCCCGTGAACTGTCTGTGGCAAGTCAACATAATGATCAAAATTCCAATTCCATTGCTAAAAAGGTTTTGAGAACTCTGAGCTGAATTGGCTGCTCACGTACGCACAAAATGTCACCTTGATCCACAAGTCGAGTCGTAACTTCAGAAAGTGACAGCTTCAGACTGAACTATTAACCCCTACATTACCGTCGCTGTCGGGCTCAAACCTTCTATCTCCGTATTTCAAATTTTCTTATTTTCTTTAATAAATCAGTGCAAACATTGAACCAATGAAAATGAAAAGTATTAAAAGGCTTTCCTGTCTAAACCTCCTAACTCCATTCGGTGCCCAAACTGTTTTTGTTCATTCTAATCAATGATAGACACAACAACTTCCTTGGAAGCATGACACTTAAATAAAGAAAAATCTATCAATCAAATAGATCGGATATGGACCGAATATTATGGTTTCTTCATGGGGACACAAGGGTCCCATATGTGATTAATAACAATATACGATATATTCCCCACCTAAGATGAGACCTGTCACCTGTATTGATCTCGAGGGGGGAAATATAGTCGCCAGAGGCAGCACAGCATTTTAAATACAGTCACAGGGAAAGAGGAAATTCTGTAATTATACAGCAGGGTAAAGACATTGATTGATTGAATACTTTATTTGTCAGAAATGTAAACAGCACATACAGTAGTACATTCAGACATTAAGGCTAAAAAATATAACACAGAAAGGTCCCGGGGACTTGTTTCCATTGTGGTCCCATGTATTCAATTCATCAACATAGCATACACAAAAATATGAATAATAACACAGTAATACATGGCATCAACAAATACAAACACTTTGAACAGAAGACAGTTACATTGACCTCCCGTTGGGGTCTCCAGTTTGGAAAGAAGCTGGTGATACACATCCTTTAAAGCAGGGGTTCTCAACCTGTGGGTTTTTTTTTGTGTGCAACTGAATGGCTGGAAAATGGAAATGAAGAGTTTACATATAGTACGTGGTGCATGCATACACTTTCCTTAGTGATTATATCTGGTTTCACGGGTGTGATTTTTTTTTTTTTTTTTACAAATCTTGCACGGTTTTGTTTGAAAACAAGTCACCACACTGTTTTAGATGCACCCAGCTGCAGCCCCGCAGATGAGCAGTCCCAGACACAGACACTTCTTCTAAAGTGTCGTCTAAAGTGTCTCCCTTGGCCTGGGCCATGGCTCAGTGGTCCAGGCACCTTGGCTGGTAATCCAGTCTCGACTCCCGATCCCAACGGATCGGGAGTCTTTCCCCGCATCTCTCTCCCCATTTCCTGTCAGCCTTCTGTCTGTCCCTCCATAAAATATATAAAATAAAGGCGAAAGCCACAAAAAAAACATTTAAAGTGTCTCCCTCAAACACGTCCATTGTGTATGTTTTAGTGACAAGCGGACGACATAAAATCCATTTGTCCCCGGAGTGGCTCAACGGCATTCCAATAATACACTTCAGGAGTGGGTGTACAGATTTGGAACAATCAGATCGTTTTTGAGTGGTGTAAACCACTCCTACAACTGGCTTTGTTAGTCTGTCTGTCTGTCTGTGCTCAAAAAATGAGCATGGTTGCTATATGTTCACCCAGTTCACCCGGGTGTGATTTCATTACGTCAGACATGATTTCATTACGTCAGACAGGCTATATAAGACCTTACACCACACAGGTGTGATTTTTTACTCAACATGAAGTCGTGAACAGCAGTGATTCGGTCGGTGTACCTACCGGATCTTCTTTCTACACAAATTAGTCAAAACATGAAAAAGTTGACATTTTGTATTAAAATTAAAACGATGTGATAAACTGTCAGAATCAGCTTTTGTTGCATTCATTTATGTGCTAAAAGAGTGACTTTGAGAGCTGTTTCCCCATTACAATGGAAGTCAATGAGCCCCTATTTTTATTTCTTAAATTGCTAATAAACAGAGCAAAATAATTCATGGAATGGACTAGTTTGCCCATAATAAGGTATAAGAAAACAACCCAAACCTTTAAAAAAGTGGTCTTGCCCTTTAAGTACAACATGTGAGTACTTCTTCCATCACAGAGTATATAGGTAATACCTTGTCCAGGACTGATAATGTCGTATACTTACTTGACAAGTGATGTGTGAGTGGGTGTCTCTTTAACAGAGCTAGGTCATGTGATGTGTGAGTGGGTGTCTCTTTAACAGAGCTAGGTCATGTGATGTGTGAGTGGGTGTCTCTTTAACAGAGCTAGGTCATGTGATGTGTGAGTGGGTGTCTCTTTAGCAGAGCTAGGTCATGTGATGTGTGAGTGGGTGTCTCTTTAGCAGAGCTAGGTCATGTGATGTGTGAGTGGGTGTCTCTTTAGCAGAGCTAGGTCATGTGATGTGTGAGTGGGTGTCTCTTTAGCAGAGCTAGGCCATGTGATGTGTGAGTGGGTGTCTCTTTAACAGAGCTAGGTCATGTGATGTGTGAGTGGGTGTCTCTTTAACAGAGCTAGGTCATGTGATGTGTGAGTGGGTGTCTCTTTAACAGAGCTAGGTCATGTGATGTGTGAGTGGGTGTCTCTTTAACAGAGCTAGGTCATGTGATGTGTGAGTGGGTGTCTCTTTAACAGAGCTAGGTCATGTGATGTGTGAGTGGGTGTCTCTTTAACAGAGCTAGGTCATGTGATGTGTGAGTGGGTGTCTCTTTAACAGAGCTAGGTCATGTGATGTGTGAGTGGGTGTCTCTTTAACAGAGCTAGGTCATGTGATGTGTGAGTGGGTGTCCCTTTAACAGAGCTAGGTCAAGTGATGTGTGAGTGGGTGTCCCTTTAACAGAGCTAGGTCAAGTGATGTGTGAGTGGGTGTCTCTTTAACAGAGCTAGGTCATGTGATGTGTGAGTGGGTGTCTCTTTAACAGAGCTAGGTCATGTGATGTGTGAGTGGGTGTCTCTTTAACAGAGCTAGGTCATGTGATGTGTGAGTGGGTGTCTCTTTAGCAGAGCTAGGTCATGTGATGTGTGAGTGGGTGTCTCTTTAACAGAGCTAGGTCATGTGATGTGTGAGTGGGTGTCTCTTTAACAGAGCTAGGTCATGTGATGTGTGAGTGGGTGTCTCTTTAACAGAGCTAGGTCATATGATGTGTGAGTGGGTGTCTCTTTAACAGAGCTAGGTCATATGATGTGTGAGTGGGTGTCTCTTTAACAGAGCTAGGTCATGTGATGTGTGAGTGGGTGTCTCTTTAACAGAGCTAGGTCATGGTCAAACACTGTCAGCTCAATAAAAATAAAATAATAAAATGGCAGAAAATGAGAATGGGGTGAAAAGCACAAAAAGCAAGGTCACTGCTCTGTTCACGCCACGGACGGAACGTGAGCTGATCTATTATGCCGGTTCCTTTGTCAGGTTGAGGACAGCCGTCAAGAGAGATGTTCAAATCAATATTACATTGAGCCATGATTTGAGCAGCCCCGGTGACACCTGTAGTTTAAGAGTCCGGCGCTGTGGAGGGAAAGAAGGCATCTGGAAGTGCTGGAAGAAGTGTAATACTCAAATGTGTTGAGTAAAAGTAGCAATATAGCACTACGCAGAAATACTGATAGGCTGCAGTCACACATAACTTTTGTCTGCCTATGTGGCTGTCTTTTTTCCATGGTAGCGGAGCGTTTTGTTGGCATTGCACAGCTTCTATGCACCAGGGCTCTCCAGTAAAAAGAAAACGTCTATTTGCAGCAGATAAATGCTTTTTCCCCTCTGTCCAATTGGAGTCGAAGGCGGACCGGCCTGGCAACATCAAGAAAGAAGGTGAAAGCTACTCCATTTGTTATGGTGCAACTTTCCTTATCTACACCGGATTTCAACCCGATTTGAGATTGCTGAGATTGAATTTGAGAGAGTTGAGATTTTTTAAAATCATTGAGCCAATAGAGCTGCCCTGCTTGCTCAGGGAATAAATTGAATCTTGACCATCAGATCAGTTTTGTCTAGGTATAGGACCTTTGACACCATTTAAATGTAGAAGAGCAGGGAGACTAAATCCAACCACCACAAATGCATAAATTATCTCACACTCTCATACATCATACAGACAACGTTACATTTTATTCATGAAACAAAACATTACATATAGTACAACTTAAGTAAATGTACTTGATTATCATCCGCTATGCTGGCTCCTGGACTTCAGCTGCGATGATTGCTGTCCTGCAGGGTTAATTGGACGTTGGAGACAGACAGTCTCGCTCTGCTTAGCGAGGTCACAGGCCTGTGGGCTAAGTCCATGAGGCATAGTTAAAAAGAACACACCTCGCACAATGTCACCAGGTGTTGCCATCCATCCGTCCCTTGAAATATGGAATCGTCCCTTATTTAGGAAACTAAAATACGTGTCCCCAATTGAACTGATAATGGACACACTTTGTTCCTTATTTGGAACATGTTTTTTGGCATTGGGGATCAATCAATGACACACATCTTACAAGTTGACAAGACACTCGCGTGCACGCATTCGCCATGGGTGACTACGCCCGGCAGACTACTGGGCGAGTGCTGGTGATTTGGCATGGGGGGTCAGATCAACATATGGAATGAATTCTATACTGTCCATATATGGAGCGTGTCTTGAGTGTACAGGGTTTTATGAGGTCAGATCGACATGTGGAATGTCAGAAGGGGACAGTGGTGACAGGGCAACAAGGGCAACAACCGGAGGGGACTGCGAAGTGTGTTTGGTAAAACAGTCTTCTCTGTTAGAGCCTCCCACCACTGGAACAGTCTCCCTACCGAAGTATAAGAGAGA
>NC_136809.1:42290822-42301383 GCF_951216825.1 Electrona antarctica
GTGCGCAACCTAACGCGCACACAAACACACACGCACATATTAACTGTATATATGATGCTTTCGGGTGTGCCAGTACAGTACAGTGAAGGGTACAGTAGAGGGACCGCCGCACGGTAACTCTGTCATTTCTCAACCATTTCGGACGCGGGGCGGCACGCCGGAACTCCAGACTTCAAACATTGCCTATTGCAGCCCAGCGTTTGAGCGTTTTACATACCTTTCAAGACCCACAGAATATTTCGCTCCATGCACAATGATGGAGTTGGAGAAGATCGGAGAGGTAGGGGAAGCCATATTATTAAGTGCCTTGTAGGTGGCAAGCACACTTTGGTAGTGGATTCTTTGTTTGACGGGAATCCAGTTGTGTGGAGGACGGGTGTAATATGGTCTCTGGAGTGGGTACTGGTGTAATATGGTCTCTGGAGTGGGTACTGGAGTAATATGGTCTCTGGAATGGGTACTGGTGAGCAGCAGAGGACTTTTGAACGTATTGGAGTGTGTTGAGGATTTTGGAGGGGGTGCCATTGAGGCTACCGTTGCAGTAATTAAGCCGGGATGTAATGAATACGTGAATGAATGTATCGGCAGCTGGATATGTCGGAGAGCAATATTACCGAAAGTGTGTGTGCACACACACACACACACACACACACACACACACACACACACACACACACACACACACACACACACACACACACACACACACACACACAGTGACTGAGAGGTGACGGGAGGGTCATCTGGTGTGCAGTTGGTTTTCCCACAATGCAGTGGTCCAGGTCTCCCAGGGACCCAATCAGAGAGCTGGATTTAGGTCAGGTTGTTGTCAGCCATAAATAGAACCACACAAATGTCAACACGTCAACAAACACGCGCACACACACACATGCACGTGCATGCATGTGTAGCATTGCACCTCTGCTGAGATCAAGCTTCACTTGAGTCTGTTCACAACACACTTTACGTGACAGGATAATTGTATAATATATTTATGTGTTACACTTACATGCCTGATCTCCTCAGCTGTTAATGCCCAAAGAGGGTTGAGATCCCTCCGTCTAAGCAAGGTGGCATCAGAGCTTGTCCGATACCTTGCGCCTCCCAATACAGGTTAATTAAATTCGTTTTTTAGGTATATTTCCCCCATTTCAATTGGAAAGCCTAGCCGCTCAGTATGCTGCATTCAACCTTTCCCAGCTCAGTCAGCCATTCGTGCACAGAGGGTCCCCCCAGGGTTTTCCATCCCCTCAATATAGTCTGATTTCCCACCATAATACTGTTCTGGATCCATTCTGCCTCAGATCTCGTACAATTGGCGAGAAGCATAGCGTCACCTAACACATATACACGTAGCATCACTAGATTTGGCCGAGGGCCAGAACTGTAGAATCATTGTGTGTAGGGGGCCGCACAGCGCGCGCGCACACAGAACAGTTTTGGGTTCTCAAAATGCATTTTATGCTCAAACACGAAGATGAATATATATAATACATTTGTGCACAGTAATGAGCAGGATAATATGTCTATACATGTGCTACCATAGATGTAGGTAGACATATTTGACAGTGCATGAACATAATTGCCTTGCCATTAACGACCATCAACGAGCACCAGCTGGACACGCACGCACGCACGCACGCACGCACGCACGCACGCACGCACGCACGCACGCACGCACGCACGCACGCACACACGCGCACACACACACACACACACACACACACACACACACACACACACACACACACACCCTCTGCAGTGCTCTAGTATAGTCTAACGTGACTGGAGTCTGTCTCATTTCTCTCCAAAAGCCCTTGAATATGATGGAATATGATTTAGGATTACTGTCATTATGGTAATCTCACGCTTCATATCGCACACACCATACCTGTAACTTTCATTAGCCCTTATCTTTTTTATTTTTGAAATTTCCAGGGGCCGCATTTGACCCGCTGGCCGCCAGTTGAATAAGCCCTGGCTTATAGGGCTGAAAATAAAGCTAATGTTCAAAATATCACAGATTTTCTCATGTACTTTGAGCCAGTTTTCTTGGATAGCAGAGCATGATCATACTGTGTGTAGTAGTGACACCTACAGCAGTTTGCTGTCTTTTATTCCGATCCTAACCTTGAAGGGGTCCAGTGAAACTGATTTTGTATTTTGAATTGCATGAATCTGATTCTAATGTCCAGAGATGTTTTCCTAATATTTTTGACAGTTTATATCCCATTCCTTAGCTGTAATATTGAAGATAATTTTACTAGACCCGCTTCAATGCTGTGTACTGAGACACAGGTCTGATATCACATTTGATATATTCGATTATCTGTGCTCCGAGACACAGCTCTGATATCAACGACCCCCCAGAGCAGAGCTAAAGATACAATAATTCCATGAACAACAATACACAGTAATAACTCAACACATGATTCAACACAATGAATCAACACAATCGCAAACAATCCAATAATATCCCATAACCCCTGGACTAAGAACTACAGGGAGGAGGCCGAGGAGGTCCATGGATGAGTGTTTCAGCTGCGGAGAATGACAGAGAGGGTCGGAGACGGGCAATGTTATCCACATTATATAAACAATGAGAAATCATATAGTACTCTAGACAAACCCTCACACTGTTGGCATGTTCCCCACACCCCACAGCTGGTAGTTGCTCCCTACAATGGAGTCAATCAATTAACAATCAAGCATCAAACAATATACATAAAGTCCAAAATAATATAATTCTCTGCAACATACACAATAAAGAATAATTCAAACTTTAACCATGTTTGTGTAATTCAGTCACAGTGGCAGGGTGAACTGCCACAACAAGTTAAGAACATCTCTAATATGGTGGAGTTGGGTTGCATAGACTACAGTACCCATGATGCATTGCTGAAGAGATTTCCTGGATTTCCCACATGGCAAAACAAACAATTCTGAGTGAGAATGCCAATGTTATTTAGCCACAATAATTTATCAGCTTAATCTCCATAATTAATCACACACAGAGAAGAATAAAAGCATCACCTGGCATGATAGATCCTTCAAGACAATCAGGAATCACTGTTTGATGAGCTGAGCTGCAAAATCATTCCACGATGAGGACTAAGATGTTAATTACCAGGATACCTTATGGATTTAAGCAGCAACATTGAACCATGACATCCACCAGGCCGACTCTGCTTTAGCATCCCACCTGAACTTCCAACCAACACATACTTATACTCATCAGAAAGACAACTCCAGATCACAATCCATGGCTACTGGTAAGTTGCAGTAACAAATCTGGTGAAACATATTAGCATGAACAGCTGAGAAGAGAGAGTTAAATAGAACAAGAGAAACAATATATAAAAAGAGTTTGTGTACATACGGCACAACGAGAGAGAGAGAGCGAGAGAGAGAGCGAGAGCGAGAGAGAGGGGAGAGGGAGAGAGAGGGAGAGGAATGATGTTAAAAGCTAATGATAGTAAAAGGGATTAAATGTTTTCAATTAAATATTGTTAAAAAAATAGGATCAAAGAATGAAAGCAATACAAATTAAGGGACAACACGCATAACAGCAAGTCTATAAAGATGGTTTTGAGAGCAGAAGTTTAGTGGTTGTGTGAGTCTTATCTTCCCAGGCAGGGTGTTCCAGAAAGCCCAGGAGTCCTGCATGGCAGCCTAGAGATTACTGCACCACATCTCACATCTTCCATTGTCACTGTTTGAGCTATTGTTTTTGTTTTATTCTCACAGCATGACCATGCAGGAGTGTAGTTATCTATAAGAGTCTGTCTGTCTGTCTGTCTGTCTGTCTGTCTGTCTGTAAAAACAACTGCACACCAGCTGACACCTCTCTCTCTGTGTGTGTGTGTGTGTGTGTGTGTGTGTGTGTGTGTGTGTGTTAATGATGCACATGGCTAGGAGCAGGCCACAGAAGTGCTTCTAGCCCTCACATCTTTTGTCGCACCGCAATTCTAGACGGATATGTCTTAGTGTCGGTGGCTTTATCAGTGTCCCTTTCTTGCCCATATAGTCTAGTAGCCAGAATGTGAACCCGGACATGTTGAGTACACCAATGTTTTATGTTAGAAATTTTTAGTATGGGTCCCCAGCATGTAGAAACTGCCGGATGCTAACTTGCATATGTTGAGCAATTTTCATAATTGGCATAATATGTGACCATATCATTAACAACCTATATGCTTTATCTAGCATGTGATGTGTCAAACTGTGTCATGATGCTGAATCCATTCCAAGCATTAATTTTGCAAAAAAACACTCATTGGGCTTAAAACGGCTGTGCCCACTTGCCCAAACGTGCTGACATCATCACGTTTGTGATGACGGCATTGGCCGTTTTTAGCCCAATGAGTGTTTTTTTGCAAAACTAATGTTTGAAATGGATTCAGCATCATGAAAACCCCCTAGTTTGACACATCACATGCTACAGTACATAAAGCATGATGACATTTTGAATATTTTGACTTCTATAGAGACTTCACAGAGCCTAGTCCTTCCACGCGCCAGATTTTGGTTCTCCCAGTACCGGCAGAGTAGTTCCGGAGCAACGGATTGTGTGGCCTTGCTCATTCCCTGATGGACTGATCAAGGGTAGCTACTGGGACGTAAGTCGGGATTTGATCAACCCCGGCTGGGTCGCCTGAGTGAGGGGTATGATGTTGGAAGACCCGAAACCCCGTTGACATCAGGAAACATCACTGGAGATACGTCCCAGGTGCATGCATCCATGCGATGTATTTTTAGTTATAGATAGCTAATGGTACAGTATGGTCACATATTATGCCAACTATGAAAATTGCTCAACATATGCAGTTTCTACATGCTGGGGACCCATAATCAACATTTCTAACATAAAACCTTGGTGTACTCAACATGTCCAGGTTCACAATGGGGCAATGCAGTTTCAATGCAGTTTCTCCCACGTTTCCGTTGTCTCCTATAGCTGCTTTATGCATCTTTGAAACATCTCACCAACACTGAAGCGGCGGCGCGGCTCTCCGTGAACATTTGCATCCCATGGAGAGTGGAATAACTACTCAGGGACCCTAGGGTACTGACGTCCAAAATTCAGAAACGGTAACCGAGGGTTCCGAAAGGGGCTACCATTGTCTCTATTCTGAGACTTGTTTGTGAAATCTATACAATTTTAACCCATTTAAACCTGGAACCCCTTATCGTTATACCTTTACGTCCGGGAACCCCTTTTTGTAAGCGGTTGCTATACAGTAACAAACTGGTATTTGTTTTTGAAAACAAATTAAATTAAAATCTGAAGATTTTCAGAAGACTCGGGTCAGGATTTATCTAAATGGCAGAGACCTTCTTGAAAGTTATGATTTAGTGCAACATGTCTAAAGTTCTCGACTATAGCTCCAAAAAGGCCCACCCAAAAGCCTCCAACGCATTCACAAAGAAACACGGTGTGAGCTTACAGATCTGCTATTTTTGAGAGCAGATCTACACCCGGACTGTGGATGCAGGAGGAGTTTTAAGCACATTTATTTGAATAATCATGACAGGACATTTTTGTTTTGTCCCATCCCTAGCCAGCACCCCAGGTTGGGGGGCGGGGGGCAACAAACGGCTACAAACTGTCCTTGGCATGGGAAAGTTTTGGCTACCACTTATGAAGGTGAAGTGAAGGTATTTGAAACTCAGAAGCCGTCCTTACACCAAAGGGGACTTGTTTTAACAACGTTATTATATAACGGCATTCCACAAAGGTTGCTTTGAAGAGCCTCCTCATTGTTCATTGGATGCACAAACCTCAGTGGCATTAGTCTATTCCACCTCCAAGACTTTTTTGTATTCTCTTGACAAGGCTTCTCATTTCATCAACATTTCTTCAGCCTACTTTGTTTCCTCCCCACCTCCCTGCACCTACTTTCCAGGGTGATTTGCAGTGTGATTGTAACTGTGGGGGTGAAGACCTAATATTTATAATTTGTTTTGTTTTAAATATCAAACCAAACAGAGGCAGCCATTAATCTTCTATGGGGCCACACACACACACACAGACTACATGTCCCAGGGGGCATTGTGCTTCAAGCCCCCATCCCACCCTCCGGAGAGGGTGGTTGTTCAGAACGCCCGACCGTAAAGCGTAAATTCCCCTGGAGCCGTTTGGCCCATTTTAAATGGCTTCACTTTCATTTTGTTGTTTTGTTGTTGTTTGAGTTGTTTTTTGAACAAAAGAGAAAGTGAGTGTTAGATTTCACGCACGCACGCACGCACGCACGCACGCACGCACGCACGCACGCACGCACGCACACACACACACACACACACACACACACACACAGTGTGCACTTCCCAGCACTGCCTAACGCCAAATCAAATGAGTTCAGATCTGAGCCAAGTCTCCTGCAGGAGGCGTGTCTTTGAAGCCTGTCCTGGACAGGATAGTCTTTGGATGTAAAAAAAAAAAAAGAAAAAAAAAAAAAAAACATCATTTAGAATGTCTTCTGCAGACTGGTTTGGCCACAAGCAGAAACCAAAATGTGGTAGAGCCAATCAGCGTCTGTCAATCACAGGGCCCTGGCACTTTTTAGACCACAGACCCCCATCTGAAAAGATTCTGTGCCAGAGACCGTCATACAAGATTTGTGTTTAAAAGCACTGTGTTTTTATCTACAAGCTTGAGCTTGTAGATCAGATATTTTAGAAATGTTATAGTGTCAATTGGATTGGAACACGGGCCCCTTATTTATTTTTATTTTAACAGTTTTGGACATAGGCCTACAAGGTTTCTACCCAATAGTTATGATAAGCCCATAGTAGAGTGAGTGGGGGGATGTTTGCACGTACGTGCGCTTGTAATTCATATTTTGTGTGTGTGTGTGTGTGTGTGTGTGTGTGTGTGTGTGTGTGTGTGTGTGTGTGTGTGTGTGTGTGTGTGTGTGTGTGTGTGTGTGTGTGTGTGTGTGTGTGTGTGTGTGTGAGAGCAATTTGCAACAGAACACCTATATGATCTATGACCATTACATTGAAATAGAGTAAGTGTCATGTCAGCAATAAATAGGTCTTGTTATCCTGGATAATAGGCTGCGTGCGTGCGTGCGTGCGTGCGTGCGTTCCCAGTTGTGCACATATGTGTGCGGGTGCGTGTGTGTGCAGGAGAGAGAGTTATAGTTTTGGTAATAAAGTTACATTCTATTGCTACCAGGTGTGTGGGCGATAGACATGCAGAACGTGAGGGTGAATGACTCTCTCTCCTCGAGTGCAACTTCATTTGTTTCAATCACCCTCCCGCTCCCTCATTTCCTTTCCTTCTTTCTCTCTGTTTTCTTGTCCTCTCTCTGCACCACCCCAGGGCTTTTACTCGAGTAAAAGTTCAAAACCATTGTTTGGCATCAAAATATACTTAAAGTGTAAATCGTCGGGCAGAAACCTTAACACAAACATAATGCGTGATGCAACCAAATAGTCAGCGGTGTCCCTGAATATTTGCCACTGATAAAAGGGGAGAATACTCAAGTAAAGTAGGTAGTGGTAAGTGGGTCGTTGGGTGGGCTACATGCGTTTTCAGAGCATGTTATGACCAATCAATTGACTGGCTTAGATCAATGGAACTAACGTATCTTTAGCCTCATAGCATTGCCCAAATTGACAGCTGCCTCTCTCTACTCTACTAACATTGCTTATATGTCCTCAGCCTATCAGAATACTGATGTTGGAACAACAATTTTTACTAAACTGCCCACAAAAGGTTCGGAAACGTAACTTCAGTTGGATATTTCTCTCCTTCAATAATACCAATTGGTATTGTATTTTAAATCGTTTTTATTGTTGATTAGTCACCTTTACAAGGGGCTATAACTTGTAAGGAGTGTATTGTGAAATGAGCAACATAGCTAAATGTGTTGGTATACGCCTTAACAGAGGACGTCACACTGATAAGCACCAGCATGCGTGCGCAGGCCGGCAGCACAAGAACCCTGCCTCTCATAACATGCAATAGAAAAGTTCTAACTGCACTCATGTGTAAAAAATGCACCGTCAAACTTTCAGATGCTGTTTTTCTCCCAGGAATGAAGAATGATTAGGATTTGTATTGTGATCTCTCGCCCTTGAAATATATAATCCTTGGTTTCTTTTGAGTTTCAACAATAATAGCAATTCAAAGAGTTGTCCTCAAAACCACACCTCCAGTCGCTGTCATAAGAATGCAGGGAGTGCTCATGATCACGGCAGCAGAGCCTGTTTGTGCACGACTGCACGCGCACCTGCAGCCCATCAAGTATAATTGTATGCTCCGTCCCACAATGGTGTCGCGCACGCAGACCTCTAAGCTCATAACAGTCACGTCCGCGATGCGATGTATACTAGCTGTTCTCTGTGCGCAATACTGTTGCGCAATGAAGTATAAATGTCTCCTAGGGTGCACCTCACTAGCCAACACACAAGAGGAGGTTGAGTGGACTGAAACCAGCGCTCCCCAAAACAACAGGTTTGGAGATCTGTTGGAAATTGATTACATTGATCACCCGTGCGCCCAGTCCCAATGTTTGTAAACAAATAATTGGTCTGTAGTGCCGCCCAAAATACCCCAGTATGCTTCTCTCGTTTTGAGCGACATTTTTTGTGTTCTCTCTTTCTTTTCCACATTTAGACTATACACTTTTTGTTGTTGTTGATAGGTTTTTTTTAGACCCTTTTTCTACCCAGTCGTTATTATGTCAATTAATTCCTCCCCACACACATTGCTGTGTTGTCACTATTGCTGTGTCATATTGACTCACCTGACAGTGAGGAGCCCCCACCAGGAGGAGGCAAACTCCTTCGTCCAACTCCTCCCGGCCAATACACCCCAACGACAAGTGCCCAACCCGTAGGAGTATGGTCAAGGACAGCAGTATCACCGTCCCCGCCCGGCTCCCATACCCTATAGTCTCGCGTAGCCAGACAACTATTCCACAATCTCCGAATGCTACCTCTTGAAATCCGAGTAAGGAAGCTGCCATTTCCGTTCACGAAAATACATTTTAAAATATCTTTAGAGCTTATTTTTTTTATTTCCTTTTCTGGACAAGCTATATATGCTTACACGATTTCTATTTATATTAGGATAAATCTGCGCGACTGTAAAGACGAAACGGAAGTGGGGAGGAGGCTCCACTTCCGTTTATATTTTACTCATGATAGAACTTCCGTTGCTCCTGACTGATGATGGAAGCATTTTGGAAGTTGCGAGAGGCAACAGTCTGGCAATGCGAGACTACCCATCCCCAAACACCCAACACAACCAATTGTGTTCGCATATACACCTTACAAAGCCAGATGCACTGCGACGGGAAAGTCATTTGCATAACAACTAAATTGGGTAGAAAAAGGTGGTTACAAAATAATTGTCTACTTTAAAGAGGGAAAAACACACCTGTGACTGGCCGATCGCTCAAAACGAGAGCGATTAACAACAGAAGCATATTGGGGTATTTTGGGGGGCGCTGTACCAACACATTTAGCTGTGTTGCCCATTTCACAATTGCACGCTCCTTACAAGTTATAGCTCTTGTAAAGGTGATTAATCAACAATAATAGTGATACAAAATACAATACCATTTGGTAATATTGAAGGAGAGAAATATGCAACTGACGTTACGTTTCCAAACGTTTTGTGGGCAGTTTAGTAGAAGTTGTTGTTCCTATAGACGCCTTATCAGACGACGTCACACTGATAAGAAACAGCATGCGCGCACATAAAGGCAGCAGAAGAACACCACCTCTCATAAGATGCAATGGAAAAGTTCTAACTGCACTCACGTGTAAAAAATGCCCCATCAAACTTTCAGATGCTGTTTTTCTCCCAGTGTGGAGGAAGAATGATTAGGATTTGTATTGTGATCTCTCGCCCTTGAAATATATAATCCTTGGTTTCTGTTGTGTTTGAACAATAATAGCAATTCAAAACAGTTGTCCTCAAAACCACACCTCCAGTCGCTGTCATAAGAACGGGAGGTGCGCTCATGAACACGGCAGCAGAGCCTGTTTGTGCATGGCTGCACGCGCACCTGCAGTCCATCAAGTATAATTTATGCTTCGTCCCGCGATGGTGTCGCGCACGCAGACCTCTAAGCTCACAACAGTCGCATCTGCGATGCGATGTGAGCTTGTATATCAGCTGTTCTCTGTGCGCAGTACTGTTGCGCTTTGAAGTATAAATGTCTCCTAGGGTGCACCTCACTAGCCAAGTCACAAGAGGAGGTAGCCTGGAACTCACCTATGCTTTTTATGGCATAGGCAGCTCCCGGCAGGATCCGCCGGGAGAAACTATGCGCAGCTGCGCGACATGAGAATAATTACTTAGAGCGACAGAGAGAGAGAGAGAGAGAGAGGAGTGTGTTGGTGTACATGTGTGCTTGTGTGTGTCAATTTAACAAAGGTGCAGACGATCAGAAATCAGCAGAGAGTGAGAGATGTTTGCACTACTCTATGCCGAATTGAAGTGGACTCGGA
Source organism: Electrona antarctica (assembly GCF_951216825.1). Taxonomy (NCBI): domain Eukaryota; kingdom Metazoa; phylum Chordata; class Actinopteri; order Myctophiformes; family Myctophidae; genus Electrona; species Electrona antarctica. Next base: position 42,301,293 of record NC_136809.1, read on the forward strand.
CACAGACTTTTTTTTCTCCCTGGAAATAAAAACGTCTGGGTTTCCGAGGCTACAAGAGGAGGTTGAATGGACTGAAACCAGCGCTCCCCAA
>NC_136809.1:42301583-42304083 GCF_951216825.1 Electrona antarctica
TCAAGTGAAGAATACTTTCTAGCTCCTCCAGAAGAGGTTGGGAACTGTTTATAGTATTAGACTATTATGTAAATGCAAGCCTCCACCGTGTCCAAACTGTTTACTGTTAACTGTATAACTGCATGCATTATGATGCATTATGTACTTATCACCATTAGGAACCACCTGTTTAAATTCACAACCATTACGCAAGGGCACATGCACATAAACAAACATGCACTCATGCACACACACGTGCGCGCGCACACACACACACACGCACACGCCTACACGTGCAGTACAACCTCATTTTGTGCATAATGTGTAATTACTATGGACTTGTGCTCTGAGGTTAGTACAAATTGTGGTTATCAGAGAAGACAGACAGACAGACAGACAGACAGACAGACAGACAGACAGACAGACAGACAGACAGACAGACAGACAGACAGACAGACAGACAGACAGACAGACAGACAGACAGACAGACAGACAGACAGACAGACAGACAGACAGACAGAGTTTGAAGCTTTCTCTCCAGTCCTCCAAATGTTTTTCTTCATCTGTTTCTCTGTGACTCGGGTTGTTTTGAGGAGCGTTTTCTGAAACTCCACGCTGATGAAACTCACCTCGGCAGATGTTGCAAGACGAGAAAAAAAAACGTCTGGAGTCGGCCCGAAAAGGAGAAGGCCAAACAATGAAGGAACGCCGAGCGCATGAATCATTATCCAGTCTGCGTCATTGGTGTAATGTAACAGTACATTTGCTCAGTACATTTGATCATTGTTTAAGGACCATGTAAAATAGTTCGAGCTAGTGCTGGTTGTCTGGGTTAGGATCCTGGTTATAACTTAACCAGGATGCCGAAACTTCTAACACAACGATGTCTGGGTTGTCACTGAGAATATCTGGATTGTAGAGCAAATATCCTGTCTCGTACAGAGGGTGATGAAGTATCTCGCGAGGAGATTTGCAGTACTTTTATTTTCCTCTAATACTCTCTAGGGCTTTCACTTCTAGTGATTTTTACTAGTTGACTAGTTGCCTAGTTTACTAGTCGACTAGTTGTTTAACTATACCTATTATGTTTTAAAAAAAAACATTGTACATTGGTGACTAGCTGATCTTGAGGCCTACAAAAACGGGAGGAAAAAAAAACAAAAACAATTTTTTTTTTCTTATCAACTAGTCAACTAGTACCAGCAAGGTCGACAAGTGGATTTACTAGTCGACTAGTTGAATAGTCTTAAAGCCCTACTACTCTCACTTAAACGTAGTACTACTTACTTTGTAGATTTTGATTATTATTGCAAAGCATTAACCACTTCAGCCCTACAGTGCTGTATATACTGTACATTTCGGCCATTTGAAAATATCCAATCTACCATTGTGAGTTCGTAGGTCTGCTCTTTTCAAAATATACATTCTGCATAATGAGTACTTATGTTTGCTACATTTTGATACCCATATGTTTGTACTTTTACTCAAGTAAATGTTTAATTCCGGACATTGCATCTACTTTTACTTATAAGTAAAACACTGTGTGTACTTTTTCCACCACTGGTCTGCATTCCCTTCAGTGTTGGACAGAGTACTCTCAACCTTCAACCTTTCGATAGCGCTGTTGGCGTCTAAACACAAAAAGGCACATCTGATATTTTATTTTGCTGTTTTCTCTGGAGACCGTAAACGTGGCCTTAGCCTCCGAGAGTCGATCTCTGCCAAAAACCTACTGAAATATGAATGAATAGAGAGGGAGAGAGAGAGAGAGAGAGAGAGAGAGAGAGAGAGAGAGAGAGAGAGAGAGAGAGAGAGAGAAGAGAGAGACGCAGTGAAGGGGAAGGGGTTAGAATATGGGGCGAGAGGTCATCCGGAGGTCTTGAACAGCATTGTGCTGTGTCAGTGATGTTAACTACAGGTAATGTACCGTCCGGTACAGAAAACACAGACACCCTGTTTTCATGACAATTTCATTGCTGTCGGGGAGAAACCTCCTGTCTCCATTTTTTCCCCACTTTTTTGAGTGGTGCAACCACTCCCTTACGGAGCTATGTGTGTGGCTGGGTAGCTGGCTGGGTGGGCGGGTATGAGCACGAAAACAACATGGTTGTTTTTCACCACCTGTGCGCAACCTAACGCACACACAAACACACACGCACATATTAACTGTATATATGATGCTTTCGGGTGTGCCAGTACAGTACAGTGAAGGGTACAGTAGAGGGACCGCCGCACGGTAACTCTGTCATTTCTCAACCATTTCGGACGCGGGGCGGCACGCCGGAACCGGCCACGTTCCTGTGGGTCTGGAACCCCCCCCCCGGAAACCCCCACACGGAGTTGCACCACTCACTTCACATGGGTTTGATTTTTCATAAATGAACTCCAGACTTCAAACATTGCCTATTGCAGCCCAGCCTTTGAGCGTTTTACAAACCTTTCAAGACCCACAGAATATTTCGCTCCATGCACAATGATGGAGTTGGAGAAGATCGGAGAGGTAGGGGAAGCCAGATTATTA
>NC_136809.1:42306583-42371583 GCF_951216825.1 Electrona antarctica
AAGTTAAGAACATCTCTAATATGGTGGAGTTGGGTTGCATAGACTACAGTACCCATGATGCATTGCTGAAGAGACTTCCTGGATTTCCCACATGGCAAACAAACAATTCTGAGTGAGAATGCCAACGTTATTTAGCCACAATCATTTATCAGCTTAATCTCCATAATTAATCACACACAGAGAAGAATAAAAGCATCACCTGGCATGATAGATCCTTCAAGACAATCAGGAATCACTGTTTGATGAGCTGAGCTGCAAAATCATTCCACAATGAGGACTAAGATGTTAATTACCAGGATACCTTATGGATTTAAGCAGCAACATTGAACCATGACATCCACCAGGCCGACTCTGCTTTAGCATCCCACCTGAACTTCCAACCAACACGACTTATACTCATCAGAAAGACAACTCCAGATCACAATCCATGGCTACTGGTAAGTTGCAGTAACACATCTGGTGAAAAATATTAGCATGAACAGCTGAGAAGAGAGAGTTAAATAGAACAAGAGAAACAATATATAAAAAGAGTTTGTGTACATACTGTATGGCACAATGAGAAAGAGAGAGGGAGAGAGAGAGGGAGAGGGAGGGAGAGGGAGGGAGGGGGAGAGAGAGGGAGAGAAATGATGTTAAAAGCTAATGATAGTAAAAGGGATTAAATGTTTTCAATTAAATATTGTTAAAAAAATAGGATCAAAGAATGAAAGCAATACAAATTAAGGGACAAGAAGCATAACAGCAAGTCTATAAAGATGGTTTTGAGAGCAGAAGTTTAGTGGTTGTGTGAGTCTTATCTTCCCAGGCAGGGTGTTCCAGAGAGCCCAGGAGTCCTGCATGGCAGCCTAGAGATTACTGCACCACATCTCACATCTTCCATTGTCACTGTTTGAGCTATTGTTTTTGTTTTATTCTCACAGCATGAACATGCAGGAGTGTAGTTATCTATAAGAGGGTCTGTCTGTCTGTCTGTCTGTCTGTCTGTCTGTCTGTAAAAACAACTGCACACCAGCTGACACCTCTCTCTCTGTGTGTGTGTGTGTGTGTGTGTGTGTGTGTGTGTGTGTGTGTGTGTGTGTGTGTTAATGATGCACATGGCTAGGAGCAGGCCACAGAAGTGCCTCTAGCCCTCACATCTTTTGTCGCACCGCAATTCTAGACGGATATGTCTGAGTCTTAGTGTCGGTGGCTTTATCAGTGTCCCTTTCTTGCCCATATAGTCTAGTAGCCAGAATGTGAACCCGGACATGTTGAGTACACCAATGTTTTATGTTAGAATTTTTTAGTATGGGTCCCCAGCATGTAGAAACTGCCGGATGCTAACTTGCATATGTTGAGCAATTTTCATAATTGGCATAATATGTGACCATACCATTAACAACCTATATGCTTTATCTAGCATGTGATGTGTCAAACTAGGGGGTTTTCATGATGCTGAATCCATTCCAAGCATTCATTTTGCAAAAAAACACTCATTGGGCTTAAAACGGCTGTGCCCACTTGCCCAAACGTGCTGACATCATCACAAACGACGGCATTGGCCGTTTTTAGCCCAATGAGTGTTTTTTTGCAAAACTAATGTTTGAAATGGATTCAGCATCATGAAAACCCCCTAGTTTGACACATCACATGCTACAGTACATAAAGCATGATGACATTTTGAATATTTTGACTTCTATAGGTTGTTAAACCCCGTTGACCTCAGGAAACATCACTGAAGATACGTCCCAGGTGCATCCATGCAATGTATTTTTAGTTATAGTTATTCTATTTATAGTGACTCATAGGAATAGACTATGTGACAACCAGGTATAGTCTGGTGACCACCGGAGAGACGGGTGACAGCCGGAATGTAGACGGCAACCGGGTGAGCAGTATGGGTTAGCGCCCCAGCCTGTGTCCTCCGTGAGGAGGAAGACCAACAAACCTTGGTGAGGCCCTTAGGAGGGCCATTATAATCTACCACTCTTGAATGCAGTGCCTGGTACTGGGAGTCTGGAGCAACGCACAGGTCCTGGGCCTGGTGAGAGCAGGAGTGGACCTGGTGAGACATAGGAGGGGCCCGGTCAGGAGTCAACCCACAGAGCCTAGTCCTTCCACGCGCCAGATTTTGGTTCTCCCAGTACCGGCAGAGTAGTTCCGGAGCAACGGATTGTGTGGCCTTGCTCATTCCCTGATGGACTGATCAAGGGTAGCTACTGGGACGTAAGTCGGGATTTGATCAACCCCGGCTGGGTCGCCTGAGTGAGGGGTATGATGTTGGAAGACCCGAAACCCCGTTGACCTCAGGAAACATCACTGGAGATACGTCCCAGGTGCATGCATCCATGCGATGTATTTTTAGTTATAGATAGCTAATGGTACAGTATGGTCACATATTATGCCAACTATGAAAATTGCTCAACATATGCAGTTTCTACATGCTGGGGACCCATAATCAACATTTCTAACATAAAACCTTGGTGTACTCAACATGTCCAGGTTCACAATGGGGCAATGCAGTTTCAATGCAGTTTCTCCCACGTTTCCGTTGTCTCCTATAGCTGCTTTATGCATCTTTGAAACATCTCACCAACACTGAAGCGGCGGCGCGGCTCTCCGTGAACTAAGGTTTGTACATTTGCATCCCATGGAGAGTGGAATAACTACTCAGGGACCCTGGGGTACTGACGTCCAAAATTCAGAAACGGTAACCGAGGGTTCCGAAAGGAGCTACCATTGTCTCTATTCTGAGACTTGTTTGTGAAATCTATACAATTTTAACCCATTTAAACCTGGAACCCCCTTTTGTAAGCGGTTGCTATACAGTAACAAACTGGTATTTGTTTTTGAAAACAAATTAAATTAAAATCTGAAGATTTTCAGAAGACTCGGGTCAGGATTTATCTAAATGGCAGAGACCTTCTTGAAAGTTATGATTTAGTGCAACATGTCTAAAGTTCTCGACTATAGCTCCAAACAGAAAAAGGCCCACCCAAAAGCCTCCAACGCATTCACAAAGAAACACGGTGTGAGCTTACAGATCTGCTATTTTTGAGAGCAGATCTACACCCGGACTGTGGATGCAGGCTGGGGTGCGATTGGTTAACAAATGTGGCATTTCAAGAGTTTTAAGCACATTTATTTGAATAATCATGACAGGACATTTTTGTTTTGTCCCATCCCTAGCCAGCACCCCAGGTTGGGGAGCGGGGGGCAACAAACGGCTACAAACTGTGCTTGGCATGGGAAAGTTTTGGCTACCACTTATGAAGGTGAAGTGAAGGTATTTGAAACTCAGAAGCCGTCCTTACACCAAAGGGGACTTGTTTTAACAACGTTATTATATAACGGCATTCCACAAAGGTTGCTTTGAAGAGCCTCCTCATTGTTCATTGGATGCACAAACCTCAGTGGCATTAGTCTATTCCACCTCCAAGACTTTTTTGTATTCTCTTGACAAGGCTTCTCATTTCATCAACATTTCTTCAGCCTACTTTGTTTCCTCCCCACCTCCCTGCACCTACTTTCCAGGGTGATTTGCAGTGTGATTGTAACTGTGGGGGTGAAGACCTAATATTTATAATTTGTTTTGTTTTAAATATCAAACCAAACAGAGGCAGCCATTAATCTTCTATGGGGCCACACACACACACACACACACAGACTACATGTCCCAGGGGGCATTGTGCTTCAAGCCCCCATCCCACCCTCCGGAGAGGGTGGTTGTTCAGAACGCCCGACCGTAAAGCGTAAATTCCCCTGGAGCCGTTTGGCCCATTTTAAATGGCTTCACTTTCATTTTGTTGTTTTGTTGTTGTTTGAGTTGTTTTTTGAACAAAAGAGAAAGTGAGTGTTAGATTTCACGCACGCACGCACGCACGCACGCACGCACGCACGCACACACACACACACACACACACACACACACACACACACACACACACACACACACACACACACACACACACACACACACACACACACACACACACACACACACACACACACACACACACACACACACACAGTGTGCACTTCCCAGCACTGCCTAACGCCAAATCAAATGAGTTCAGATCTGAGCCAAGTCTCCTGCAGGAGGCGTGTCTTTGAAGCCTGTCCTGGACAGGATAGTAAAAAACAGGATAGTAAAAAAAGAAAAGAAAAAAAAAACATAATTTAGAATGTCTTCTGCAGACTGGTTTGGCCACAAGCAGAAACCAAAATGTGGTAGAGCCAATCAGCGTCTGTCAATCACAGGGCCCTGGCACTTTTTAGACCACAGACCCCCATCTGAAAAGATTCTGAGCCAGAGACCGTCATACAAGATTTGTGTTTAAAAACACTGTGTTTTTAGCACTGTGTTTTTATCTACAAGCTTGAGCTTGTAGATCAGATATTTTAGAAATGTTATAGTGTCAATTGGATTGGAACACCCCTTATTTATTTTTATTTTAACAGTTTTGGACATAGGCCTACAAGGTTTCTACCCAATAGTCATGATAAGCCCATAGTAGAGTGAGTGGGGGGATGTTTGCACGTGTGTGTGTGTGTGTGTGTGTGTGTGTGTGTGTGTGTGTGTGTGTGTGTGTGTGTGTGTGTGTGTGTGTGTGTGTGTGTGTGTGTGTGTGTGTGTGTGTGTGTGTGAGCAATTTGCAACAGAACACCTATATGATCTATGACCATTACATTGAAATAGAGTAAGTGTCATGTCAGCAATAAATAGGTCTTGTTATCCTGGATAATAGGCTGCGTGCGTGCGTGCGTGCGTGCGTGCGTGCGTGCGTGCGTGCGTGCGTGCGTTCCCAGTTGTGCACATATGTGTGCGGGTGCGTGTGTGTGCAGGAGAGAGAGTTATAGTTTTGGTAATAAAGTTACATTCTATTGCTACCAGGTGTGTGGGCGATAGACATGCAGAACGTGAGGGTGAATGACTCTCTCTCCTCGAGTGCAACTTCATTTGTTTCAATCACCCTCCCGCTCCCTCATTTCCTTTCCTTCTTTCTCTCTGTTTTCTTGTCCTCTCTCTGCACCACCCCAGGGCTTTTACTCGAGTAAAAGTTCAAAACCATTGTTTGGCATCAAAATATACTTAAAGTGTAAATCGTCGGGCAGAAACCTTAACACAAACATAATGCGTGATGCAACCAAATAGTCAGCGGTGTCCCTGAATATTTGCCACTGATAAAAGGGGAGAATACTCAAGTAAAGTAGGTAGTGGTAAGTGGGTCGTTGGGTGGGCTACATGCGTTTTCAGAGCATGTTATGACCAATCAATTGACTGGCTTAGATCAATGGAACTAACGTATCTTTAGCCTCATAGCATTGCCCAAATTGACAGCTGCCTCTCTCTACTCTACTAACATTGCTTATATGTCCTCAGCCTATCAGAATACTGATGTTGGAACAACAATTTTTACTAAACTGCCCACAAAAGGTTCGGAAACGTAACTTCAGTTGGATATTTCTCTCCTTCAATAATACCAATTGGTATTGTATTTTAAATCGTTTTTATTGTTGATTAGTCACCTTTACAAGGGGCTATAACTTGTAAGGAGTGTATTGTGAAATGAGCAACATAGCTAAATGTGTTGGTATACGCCTTAACAGAGGACGTCACACTGATAAGCACCAGCATGCGTGCGCAGGCCGGCAGCACAAGAACCCTGCCTCTCATAACATGCAATAGAAAAGTTCTAACTGCACTCATGTGTAAAAAATGCACCGTCAAACTTTCAGATGCTGTTTTTCTCCCAGGAATGAAGAATGATTAGGATTTGTATTGTGATCTCTCGCCCTTGAAATATATAATCCTTGGTTTCTTTTGAGTTTCAACAATAATAGCAATTCAAAGAGTTGTCCTCAAAACCACACCTCCAGTCGCTGTCATAAGAATGCAGGGAGTGCTCATGATCACGGCAGCAGAGCCTGTTTGTGCACGACTGCACGCGCACCTGCAGCCCATCAAGTATAATTGTATGCTCCGTCCCACAATGGTGTCGCGCACGCAGACCTCTAAGCTCATAACAGTCACGTCCGCGATGCGATGTATACTAGCTGTTCTCTGTGCGCAATACTGTTGCGCAATGAAGTATAAATGTCTCCTAGGGTGCACCTCACTAGCCAACACACAAGAGGAGGTTGAGTGGACTGAAACCAGCGCTCCCCAAAACAACAGGTTTGGAGATCTGTTGGAAATTGATTACATTGATCACCCGTGCGCCCAGTCCCAATGTTTGTAAACAAATAATTGGTCTGTAGTGCCGCCCAAAATACCCCAGTATGCTTCTCTCGTTTTGAGCGACATTTTTTGTGTTCTCTCTTTCTTTTCCACATTTAGACTATACACTTTTTGTTGTTGTTGATAGGTTTTTTTTAGACCCTTTTTCTACCCAGTCGTTATTATGTCAATTAATTCCTCCCCACACACATTGCTGTGTTGTCACTATTGCTGTGTCATATTGACTCACCTGACAGTGAGGAGCCCCCACCAGGAGGAGGCAAACTCCTTTGTCCAACTCCTCCCGGCCAATACACCCCAACGACAAGTGCCCAACCCGTAGGAGTATGGTCAAGGACAGCAGTATCACCGTCCCCGCCCGGCTCCCATACCCTATAGTCTCGCGTAGCCAGACAACTATTCCACAATCTCCGAATGCTACCTCCTGAAATCCGAGTAAGGAAGCTGCCATTTCCGTTCACGAAAATACATTTTAAAATATCTTTAGAGCTTATTTTTTTTATTTCCTTTTCTGGACAAGCTATATATGCTTTCATGATTTCTATTTATATTAGGATAAATCTGCGCGACTGTAAAGACGAAACGGAAGTGGGGAGGAGGCTCCACTTCCGCTTTATATTTTACTCATGATAGAACTTCCGTTGCTCCTGACTGATGATGGAAGCATTTTGGAAGTTGCGAGAGGCAACAGTCTGGCAATGCGAGACTACCCATCCCCAAACACCCAACACAACCAATTGTGTTCGCATATACACCTTACAAAGCCAGATGCACTGCGACGGGAAAGTCATTTGCATAACAACTAAATTGGGTAGAAAAAGGTGGTTACAAAATAATTGTCTACTTTAAAGAGGGAAAAACACACCTGTGACTGGCCGATCGCTCAAAACGAGAGCGATTAACAACAGAAGCATATTGGGGTATTTTGGGGGGCGCTGTACCAACACATTTAGCTGTGTTGCCCATTTCACAATTGCACGCTCCTTACAAGTTATAGCTCTTGTAAAGGTGATTAATCAACAATAATAGTGATACAAAATACAATACCATTTGGTAATATTGAAGGAGAGAAATATGCAACTGACGTTACGTTTCCAAACGTTTTGTGGGCAGTTTAGTAGAAGTTGTTGTTCCTATAGACGCCTTATCAGACGACGTCACACTGATAAGAAACAGCATGCGCGCACATAAAGGCAGCAGAAGAACACCACCTCTCATAAGATGCAATGGAAAAGTTCTAACTGCACTCACGTGTAAAAAATGCCCCATCAAACTTTCAGATGCTGTTTTTCTCCCAGTGTGGAGGAAGAATGATTAGGATTTGTATTGTGATCTCTCGCCCTTGAAATATATAATCCTTGGTTTCTGTTGTGTTTGAACAATAATAGCAATTCAAAACAGTTGTCCTCAAAACCACACCTCCAGTCGCTGTCATAAGAACGGGAGGTGCGCTCATGAACACGGCAGCAGAGCCTGTTTGTGCATGGCTGCACGCGCACCTGCAGTCCATCAAGTATAATTTATGCTTCGTCCCGCGATGGTGTCGCGCACGCAGACCTCTAAGCTCACAACAGTCGCATCTGCGATGCGATGTGAGCTTGTATATCAGCTGTTCTCTGTGCGCAGTACTGTTGCGCTTTGAAGTATAAATGTCTCCTAGGGTGCACCTCACTAGCCAAGTCACAAGAGGAGGTAGCCTGGAACTCACCTATGCTTTTTATGGCATAGGCAGCTCCCGGCAGGATCCGCCGGGAGAAACTATGCGCAGCTGCGCGACATGAGAATAATTACTTAGAGCGACAGAGAGAGAGAGAGAGAGAGGAGTGTGTTGGTGTACATGTGTGCTTGTGTGTGTCAATTTAACAAAGGTGCAGACGATCAGAAATCAGCAGAGAGTGAGAGATGTTTGCACTACTCTATGCCGAATTGAAGTGGACTCGGACACAGACTTTTTTTTCTCCCTGGAAATAAAAACGTCTGGGTTTCCGAGGCTACAAGAGGAGGTTGAATGGACTGAAACCAGCGCTCCCCAAAACAACAGGTTTGGAGATCTGTTGGGAATTGATTACATGAAACAGTCACCCGTGCGCCCAGTCCCAATGTTTGTAAACAAATAATTGGTCTATACCTACTTGTCACTGCTGTGACCCTCGCCTATCTGACTCCATGAGAGAGAGAGAGAGAGAGAGAGAGAGAGAGGAGAGTCGGTAAAGAAGGTATAATTGGCTACTTTTTCCTAAGGACACCTATAGCCATTGTGTTTTCACCACTATTATGCTCTCCAGTTAGTAGTGTGAGAGTGCACGTATTGATTCTTGACGTACATGTCTGGAGAGGGATGCGTGCGTGCGTGTGTATGTGGGCGCAAGTTCACCTCCGTAATCTTCGTGTCAGGTAGCTATTCATTATCTGAATGTACAGTATACAGGGGTCTCTCTCTCTCAAACACAGTCCAGACCAACAGTTTTAGACACGCTAACTCCGGCTAGCCGCCGCTCCATAATGAGTGGGTGGGGAGCCCTAACAGCTAATATATCAACCCCTCCGCCTGCCCACGCCAAGAGTGGGAGAGTGGGGGTAGGAATGACATGTTGGCTTTGAGTTAACAAGTGTTCAATCTCTCTCTCTCTCTCTCTCTCTCTCTCTCTCAGCAGCATGTTTTAGTGATCAGGAAGTGATGTAACAAGGAACAGGATACAGTGTGCAGGTGGAAGTGGATAAAAGCTCCCAGGACGTGATCAGTAATCAAGTTAAAAAGCCAGTTGGTCTGTCTTGCTCCTCTGTTTGTCTTGGCTCATGTCCAAAACCTCTTTGCAACTGTAGGCTACTACTTATGTCAATTATTTTTGCTTAGTTGAATTGCAAGTAACCCCACAAATCATGCATATTAGTTGGACATTTGAGGACAAAAGAAAATCAAAGTCGAAGACTTATTTCCATTGTGTTCCTTTCCACACAAACACAATTCTGCCTCAATCCCAATCACAACTTGAAATAACTTCATACTGGGGTTGATACTAAAGTGTAGCCGTAGCAGTATTTTGTGACACCAATCTGTTTTTGACTGCTGATAATTCCATAACGGTAGATGCTAGAAACTCACTTTTTTGGGGGGTTGAAGTACACATTCGATTCTGTCTTTTGAGATATATCGTGTTCACATAGTCCTAGCAGAAGATTTTCTGTGGATGCATATTCCGCTTGGCGAACCCCGATTTCGGGGGAGAGTCTAGCCGGAGACCGGGGCTCGGCTACGGCCTCAGGCTAGCTCAGATCGCACGGCGGCCTGTCGAACTGTCTCTACCTGCTTGGCGAGCTGATCCCTGTGACAACTGGTTTGAATCGCTAGAAATATTATAATACAGTACATGACATCTTACCACTGTCCCGGACGGCGGACGGTCTTGAAAATCTTGTCTGTGGGGACTCAGGAGACCATTCCTCCTCTGACTGAGTCCCGAGTCAGCTAACGTTTCTCAACGAGCCGGAGCTCCCTTGGGGGAGGGGGGGGGGGGCCTTGTTTTTTCTTTGGTGAAATTATTTCCTCAAAGAAATTGTTATGAATTGTTATGGGCTGTTGTTTTGATCACGTGATATCTGGCCGTCCTCATGAGCCAGAAGATGTATCTAAACAGACATGATGTGGAAGAGTGCCCTCTAGTGGAATCCATAAAAACCTGCAAAAGACGGGGACTTCCGAAATCTCCGTCCCGGGCAGAGAACAGGATTAATTCAAAAGACGGAGATCCCCGTCCTGAGCAGTCAAGGTGTTTAAAATAAAATGATGATAACAAAAAAAGCTTTGGCAAACGAGCGAGGAAATCTGGTCTAGGAGTCAGTAAACCTTGTATTTCGCTAACCAATAACATTGGTTTCTATCAAGATTCTCAATTTTTTGCCACATCCCTAAGCCAATAATTGGCGGCAGAAATATGCTAATTATCAAATTATTGGCTCAGGAAAAAAAAAGCTCAATGAATTCAAGGCTTCATGGGTTGTACATCCATATTATCCGTAAAATAGCAGATCGGCAAGCTGCGACACGTCGAGAGCTTGTCGATCTATTTTCAGCTAAAGCTTTCCCCACAATAACACAATACACTATTTTCTCCCTTTTGTTGTGAATGACAATGGAAGATTGGATACTGACGCATCATGCTGCTAGCGCAGAAATGGCCGCCTGGCGCGATGACGAGAGGGAGGGAGGCTTGGCGTGGAATGGTTTTGGACAGGGCGACATTTACAGGCCACAGGGGGTCTGCATGCACGCACGCATGCACGCACGCACGCACGCATGCACCTCCTCTCGCTTATTGTCCAAGAAACCTCAAAATGCCCCCCATTTTTGAGCAGCGGCACTGCTGCAGAACGGAGCACACGCTAGCTGGCTGGGGTGGGGGTGTTGGGAGGGGGGGGGGGGGGGTGGTAGGCACTCTCTGGCACAAAATGGTCGAGAGGATCATCAGTGGTTGGAAGAAGTACTCAGTATGTTTATTTTTTTACACATTACCACAGAATAAAAATACAGATAAAAGGGTCTGAAGCCTATTCAGTGGAGAGTGACAGGAACAGATTTTATTAGCATGTGTATACTTTTGATTAACAAAACATCTAAATGATGCATAAACGTCATCAGTGATTCCTGATCGAGCCACTGGGTGTTCCGGGTCTTGCAACAGACACCCTCCTCCAGGCGACCCGACCGAGGCTGATCAGACCCCAGCCTGCGTCCAAGTGGCATGCTACTGCAACCACTATCTCTAGGGGGAACTTAGGGAGGCAGTTGAGCTGTTGGCAGTAGCTAGGTGTTGGTGACACTAGGAGGCTCTGCCGCTCTGGCCACTGTGGGTTTCCTCCGGGCCTGCATGGCTCCTCCTGCATCTGACCAGAAGTGACTTCTGTGCATAGTGTCGTTGTTGCCCATGGCCAGTCAAACATGATCATTCTTTGAAATAACAATCTAAATCTACAAAGTAGCAAACGTTTTGAAAAAACTGTAATGGAGTAAGAAAGTGCAGTACAAAGTATCGAAAAATAGACATGGAGTAAGCCTATACTCAAGCAAAGTAAAAGTACCTCAAAGGGTACTTGAGTAAACGTTACTTGCCACCACAGAGAATGCTAGCTGGTGGGGGTGAGTCAGACACTCTTTGGCACAAAATGGCCGCCAGGGGAGAGGATCATTGGACAGAGAGACAGGGGTCCCGCAGCCTTCATAAGCCATCAGGTGTTACACTGTGTGTGTCCTGGCTGGAGACGAGCAGTCTTTGTCCCCTGAACACGCACAAGGACATCTGCCGGCCTTGCCGGGATAGCATGGGGTTCACGGACCCCGATTTGTTGGACCATTCTCATGAATGTTTCTCTCTCTCTCTCTCTCTCTCTCTCTCTCTCTCTCTCTCTCTCTCTCTCTCTCTCTCTCTCTCTCTCTCTCTCTGAGGAGGAGAGAGAGAGATACAATCCAAGGCACTCTTCTGGTTATTTATTTCAATGGCTATTTAACCACCATGCACACATCCATGTTCTGGGTGGAGCATAGTGTTCCAGTTGCAATTGTGTCTGCTCATGTCTTTGTGTCGTCACTTCCAATATCACTTGCTTACCGGTAATCTGTATCCTGTCTGGCTCTCTATCATGATTGGATAAAATTGGTAGGCTATCAAGACTTGAAAATGCATTTCCTATGTATTAAAGAGCTGGAGAGACATGAAGACTCATGTTACTGAACATAGCAATGAGTACTGCCACAATATAGAGCTATTTAAGAAAATCACTTAACCTTACCTTTAACTGCTGTGCTGCCTTTGGTGACTGACTTTCCTCTACACAATCAATACATCTGATGTAGTTCAGACAAAAAAAATGCCTGCCTGAATCCGCGGCTTTACGAGAGAGAGAGGGGGGTGGGAGAGCGAGGGGGAGGGAAGGAGGGAGAGAGGGAAAATCACGGACGGGGCACACAAGATGGCCGCCCCGCGGTGCGATGCATTTGCATGGAACAGTGTTGGACAGAGGGACACTGGGTCCTCGGTGGGGGGGTGGAGCGGCGCTGGGCTGGGCTGCTCCCTGCGGTGTGTGGCGTGCTGTCCTACCGAGTTTCCCATGACCGGGCGTTTAGCACCGGGCTGGGCTGTGGGAAACATGACAGTATGTCTGTGGCAGGGAGAGAGAGGGGCGTTGGGACAATGTACAGCATGACAAGATAACACGGAAAGCTATAGATGTTCATAGTGTTTCAAAAGAAAATTAATAAATCTGCCCTTCTCCACGGACTGTTCGCCTGCACATTTATCCATTTGTGCTTTGTGCAAGAAATTGTTTTCCATATACCATGTGCGGGGGAATGCATACAAATTAGTGATTTGTCGACCGGACAAGGATTATTCTAAGTGGCTCTGTCTGTCTGTCTGTCTGTCTGTCTGTCTGTCTGTCTGTCTGTCTGTCTGTCTGTCTGTCTGTCTGTCTGTCTGTCTGTCTGTCTCACTTTCTTCTCATTCTCCTTATCTTCTGCTCTTCTCTTTCATTCTCCCTCTTCTTTCCTTTTTCTCTTCTCTCTCTCCTCCTCTCCTCTCGCTGTGTTGTCTCCTCCAGAAGACGTGGACTCGGGTTCCAGTGAAGAAGTGACTTCAGTGGATATACTGTAGCCTACCTTTAACTCACACCCATTCAAACTGAGGCTGCTACACCCCACGAGACACTTACAGCTCATCCCATCGTCCAGGTAAGAAGCATTTATTTATTTTGGTGGGGGACCGGAGTCCCTCAGCTCTTACAGTGTATTTGTAGTGCCGCACAACTGTTACAGTGTGTGCGGCACTGTGTGTGTGTGTGTGTGTGTGTGTGTGTGTGTGTGTGTGTGTGTGTGTGTGTGTGTGTGTGTGTGTGTGTGTGTGTGTGTGTGTGTGTGTGTGTGTGTGTGTGTGTGTGTGTGTGTGTGACAAGCGTGCGCGTGCACTTGTTTTGGGGGCAGGGGCAATTGGATACAATGTCAGTGTATCTAATTGTAATGGTTGGGTAGATTGGGGTGCAATTGGGACCCCTAATCTACCCCTAATCTGCCCTAACTCTGAGCGTGTACAAACAGTTGGGAACCAGTGTCGTAGTGTCATGTTAGAAAGCGCTGTAATAGGTTAACTAGTCGCCGTGGATCAACTCTGATTGGATAACAGCCTGAGCTTGACATGTTGTGATTGGGTGTGATACCCCGAAGTACCCCCCCCCTCACACACACTCACACTCACACTCATACTCACTCACTCACTCACTCACTCACTCACTCACTCACTCACTCACACGTGCGCGCAAACACATAGTGTGTAGGGCCTTAGCGACGCCTCGACAGTAATCCCATCCCGTCATGTCATGTCTTCATCTCTGACGTCGGCGTTTCCCCATGGCAACAGTGGACGGCCAATGAACGTGGAGTGTCCGGGTAACAACCTCCCCTTTGTAGTTTAAATACTTTGATGAGTGAGTTGACGGGTAGGATCAAAGTCGACCCCTGTCCGTCCGTCCGTCCGTCCGTCCGTCCGTCCGTCCGTCCGTCCGTCTGTTTGTAACTCTCTCTCTCTCTCTCTCTCTTTCTCTTTCTCTCTCTCTCTCTCTCTCTCTGCTGAACGCAGCCAATCACGTGCCGGCGAGCTTCTCTGAAAGCCGAGCCCATCTCTCTGCGTCATCGATGGAGGTTCAATTCATGTTTCACATCTGGCACACCACCGTTACAAATTTTGTTCTATGAATGCATCTAAAAATGGACCCTTAAGTGTGTGTGTGTGTGTGTGTGTGTGTGTGTGTGTGTGTGTGTGTGTGTGTGTGTGTGTGTGTGTGTGTGTGTGTGTGTGTGTGTGTGTGTGTGTGTGTGTGTGTGTGTGTGTGTGTGTGTGTGTGTGTGTGTGTGTGTGTGTGTGCGCGTGATGTAGCCTACATGGTTTTAAAGGAATAGTCGTGGGGTGGTAATATTGTCTTGAGTAAGGATGGCACATGCCTGTGCACAGTGAATAACATAGCAGGAGATCCACAAATGAACACCGTTAATGGAAAAATTATACCACACGTTGATTTAGCTGTTCAAAATGAGGCCTGATTGACTTCATGGAATGAATGCCATTTATGTCCTGAACTGGCACCCTTTGTACATGTATGACTTGCAATTAAGTGTGTGTGTGTGTGTGTGTACATGTGCGTGTGCGTGTGCGTGTGCGTGTGCGCGTGCGTGCGTGCGCGTGTGCGTGAGTGAGTGAGTGAAACGTATCAAACATATCAAAGTAATAATAATAATCACATGGTGAATGGCTACAATTACAGTGCATTTGCTAATTCACCTCGCAATGTAAATGTAACATTTAATTTGAACCTCAACATAAAAAGCGTTACATGAAAATTGCTATCGACCTTTCCTTCTGTGATCTGTGAGAGGAACAACATACAAGGAATGTCAAAAAGCAGTGCTGAATATGAGAGCCTGAATAAAATTAAATGCTATAAAAGTCAGCTCTACATCAGTGGTTTTCAACCAGTGGTCCATGCAGGGGCCACCAGTGGTCCTTGAAGGAATTCCAGGTGGTCCCCATTTAAATGATGGAGAGTTGGTAACCAAATGGACCCTTATAGGTCTTTAACTCTTCAGAGCGGAAAATGAAACCAAATGGACCCGTACGGGGTCCATTTGGTTTTTATTTTACACTCTCAAGAGTTACATTATTTATTAAACATCTGCATTAATTCATTTACAAGAAGTCTACACTATTAGTAGAAGAATAATTGATTTTGATCAACGTTTGCCTGTTATCTCTCCTAATGGTACCAACATCAATACAGCATGGAATTGTGGAAAAAATATTATCCGACGACAACAAAATATTCAAAGTTTTGGGTCTGCGAGGCTGAATCTCAGCAGGTGGTCCATGGCTCCGAATTAATAATGAACCTTGATATGAAACGGCTTGAAAACCACTGCTCTACATCATAACACATTGTGATGCGTTGCGAGGGCTTGTGCTTTTTGTTGAGCCACACCTACATTTAACTCACACGTATCTGTAAAGCGTAAAGAATACCATTTATAAAATTAACTAAAACCTAAAACACTGTCCTCAAACGGATGCATATAATACAAACGTGTGCGTGCCTGCCTGCGTGCGTGCGTGTGTGCGCGCACGCGCGCGTGCGTGCGTGCGTGCGCTGTGTGCCTATGACATGCTGCAATGCAGAGGTTTGTGGGATCTTCTGTGCTGTGTGTTAAGGTGTGAACCGGGGTGTTTTCCACATGCTGGCCAAGCTGATGAAAAGCACATGGTTTAGACACGACACGTTAACTGTAATAAAATATATTATATGAGGACTGAATGAAAGACGGGGTCCATGGACCACCCAGACCCTGACCCTGGACTCCCAGGGGGAAAAGCTGCAGCATTCTTGAAATACAGTATAGACTCCCATTGTAGCCCCATATACTTCTCTCACGAGAAACATTATACACACACACCCTCGTGTCAATTTGTTCACATTCCTCATCCTAAATGTAGGGTCAGTTCATCTGGAGTGAGAAGAATGCATCCAAGGCATTTATACTTTACTTGAGTATTTCCCATTTCCAATATTACTTCTACTCCACTGCATCTACAAGCTCACAATGTGTTGCGTAGATGTGCTATTTTCAAGAGATTGTTATATATTTGAAAACTTGAGACGGGACATTCTGCATAATGATTACTTTTACTTTGGGTCCTTTAAGTACATTTTGATGCTAATAATTTTTGCTTTTACTCAAGTGAATTCCAGGACATGAAAAAAAATCCCAAAGATGTACTTCATTATGTTAATGATTTTTTCAGACCTCCAGTTCTAGACAACACAGAATGGGGGGTCTTTTTTTTTCTTTTACACGTATAGTAAAACATAGTAAAATGTTGAAAATGAGTGGTATTCCCCTTTAAGTAAAATATGTGAGTACTTCTTACACCAGTGCATCCAACACTGGGTCTTTGGGTTGAGGTACAACATTCAAGATCCAATTATTCTATTGTTACATCCCATAATATACATTTTGTATAAGAGTTGCATTAATGGGTTTCATCTCTGACACCGCAGCAACAAGACAATAAATAGCAGGCAAATAAATAAATAGCAATGACAATATTACATTTAATATAATAGAAATGTATAAAACAACAGCACACACAATCTCACTCAGTGACACAACCGCAGGCACCTGACAAATTATATGATTCACGAAAGAACGCACGCACGCACGCACGCACGCACGCACGCACGCACGTTCACGTATATATGTGAAATGCACAAGATCTTTAATGTTGAACCCTGCATAATGTCAGGTGCCTCTACAGTCGAGTTCAAAACCAACTCACGTTTTCCTCCAGTCCTTATACTGTATAACTTCACATACATTCTGACGTCTTTCTGTCAATGCCTTCTAATCCCCACCATGCTGCACTTTGAACTGGGGAACAGCATGATGTTTCACACCCACGTCCATCTATGCTTCACTTTGAACTGGGGAAAAGAATTATGTTTCACACCCCCAAGCCATGCTGTTACAGTGTACCTTCAACCACTCAAAACACCATGCATTGTTGCGCGGAGTCTCTCAGGGCTGTATACTAGTGTATTTTCTATTTGTGTGTGTGCGACTGTGCGTGTGCGTGTGTGCGAGCGTGTGCATGCAATATTGCTGCTCAGTTTGGGATGGCACAGAATTTAGAAACCATCTCTATATTATTTATATTGGCTAGAATTGGCTTCCAAAGTTTGCAGTAGGGGCCTATAAAAATACACAAATAATGAACAGTTACCCCAACTCTAAATATTATATTGCGTGTTAAGGTTAGCACTTTGACTTCTAGCGTATATGTCATAGAAACTATTTCCCCACACAGCTTCCCCGGAAAACCCATTTCTGACCAAAGGGTAGGCCATCTGGCCTGGTGAAGAAAGGCACTCTGCAGAGTTTATTTCTAATTTAATGTAAAATTACTCTTAATACAGTCGCTGAGCCACATTTTAACCCTGATAAATACTTCCTAAATATACAGTAGTGCTGCATCTCAATGTCCAATTTTAGCTACACGCTTGTAGATCTGCTGCTTTCAGCACACAATGGCCTACATGGCACATTGCTGTCCTGCATTTGAACCACTTTAACCATTATTTTATACTTTGGCTAGTCAAAAATAGCAGATATACAAGCTCATAGCACGGCACAAAGTGATAAGCTTGTAGATGTGATATTATATTATTTTTGTGATTTAAAAAAAACAACCTCTGACATAAACTGTTAGGATTTAGAAGACATTTAGAATCGGTCTCTGGTCTTAAAAGGATCCCTGGCTAATACGTAAGCCAAATATGTCACAAATATGTCCCTTAAATATTGTATTTATTTTAGAAATGGTTCATATAGGGACATCTCCCGTCACTTGAAGTTGATGATGTCCTGAAGTCCATTTGTGGTCCAGTACTATGGGATGTATAATGCATGTGCTTGTAAAAAGTATTTAAAATATTGTTTTGATGCTCATATTAACCTTAGAAAGTATTACGTTGTTTTATTTTAGTTGGCACATGCATTCCCTATACTACTCCATATATTCCATAGGGCTGGACCACACATGGAAATATGGCATCAACTTGTGAAGGGGGCGGCCCCTATTGAGTGAAAGACTAACTATTTATAAAACAAATAAAATATTTAATGTGTTTTTAATTCTTTTTTTTTTGTTATATAGGGCAAGTATAATGTATTAAGCACATCGTGTTAGCCAGGGATCATTATAATGGATTAAATAATGAATCTCAAAGTCCAAATGTAGCTACAAAGCTTGTAGACCTGCATGTTTCAGCACACACTGTCGCAAATGTACACGGCACATATACCCTTTACACATAATACACACCACATCACACTCAAACTATTATATCTCCGTTCGTTCATGCTGGTACAGTATGTGCAGCACTGCGTGATCTTGATTTTATTTTCACCTTTCTTTTGTATGTGTGTGTGTGTGTGTGTGTGTGTGTGTGTGTGTGTGTGTGTGTGTGTGTGTGTGTGTGTGTGTGTGTGCGTGTGCGTGCGTAAAAAGCCCCTCCGGTACCTATTTGCCATCTCGTATGTCAGTGCTTACAGCTGCATCTCACAGCTAAACTAGGCCAGCCACAGCAGCGCAGCAGCGCACAGTACGTACGGGCGGCTCCCATTCGACGGAGCGCTCTCTGACACCAGGCACCTGCTTTCCTACAAACCTCCCATGAGTTTGCTTCACGTCTCACAAAGTCTCCTGGCGTCCTGTGTACACAACCTGCAAACCTTGCATGTCCATGCAAAACCTTCATCGCTTTTCAGGAGATTTAAATTAAATTTAAAGAAAAGGAAAAAAAGAGCCTGAGTTCCGATGGATCCAATGTAGTTGTTAATTGGTCACAAGCTCTTGTTAATACTTGTTATGTCTAGATTACAAATAAATCAGACAAACTTAACCATGGAAATCTTTTTTTTAATGCATATAATGACATTCTGTCCAGCATATATGGTAGAGTATATGTTAATATAATATAACTTATATCATACAATCTGTATATGATAGAATAATTTATATACAATCTGTATGGTACAGTATGTTAATACAATATATAACTATACAATCGGGGTGGTCAGGGCCGTGCAGAGAGCACTGAAGGGGAAGGTGCCCAAACTGAAAATGGTACATGTGTGGTGTGTGCGCACGTAAAGCACATGTTTGTGGTGTTATTTTTGTGCAGGTCCCAAGATCAGAAATGTAGTACATTGAATGTACGAATGGACGAAGATGTTCCTCAATAACTTGGCCCATGTCATTGGACAGTAAAATAATAGGCTACATGCCCATTACTATGTAAACATTATAATGTTTATAAGGTCCACGGATGTTGAGCAAGCCATAAAAAAAGTTTTTTTTTCTTTTTGTCTTTCTTTTTTTTTGGGGGGGGGGGGTCACTCTGATGCAAAAGGGCAGGTGCCCAAGCACCAAAAGGGCAGGTGCCCAAGCACCAAAAGGGCAGGTGCCCAAGCACCAAAAGGGCAGGTGCCCAAGCACCAAAAGCATGTGCCTGGTGGTTGTACTTTGACTCCCTGCTCTTCCATTGAGACATTTAGTCAAAGGTCATGTATCATGTAAAGACAGGATCTGACACAAGATTCAATGTATCCCCTGAGCAAGCAGGCAGTCTCTATTAGCTCAATGGAACAATGTCAGCACTTGTACTGTATGTATAGGACACCGGGTTCAAATCCGGGGTAGAAGAGACATGTTACATATAGTGCAGCTTTAACAACTTTGATTTTTTGAGTATGGATGCGTTGCATTGTGACTCGTGAGGTTGTACACTGGCTATGTTCTAGTGTGTTTCTCGTGCTATGTTGCGTGGCACTGTAGGAAGTAGGCCATTCATTTACAATAGGAAACATGGAGATACAAGGTTTCTGTCCCCACAAGCACGACTTCCACCCATGAGTACTGTTATTCTTTACCTGCCCTTCTGTTCTTTATTTCAATGTTTTATTTGTTATATCACCCTTAGATCTCCTTCTCCTTTCCATTTCACTATACATTCTTTTTTCGTTTTACAATTCCCTTCTCTTTTGGTGACCGGCGGGTCGCGTTTATAAAAGAGAAACGGAACCCTCGGGAAGCAGCGGTCAGACTCTCAGAAGGACTGGGGATCGTGTACCGTACCATTCTATTATTATTGAAGTTATGCACTCTGTCCTACTGTACTGTACTTTGTAATACCAACTCCACTTGTTTGCCAGAACTTATTGGGGGGGGGGAGAGAGAGAGAGAGAGAGAGGAATATGACTACAGAGTCCGGGATCTGTATGTTAGAGCAGTAGGCCTAATTATTTTTGTGTCCCATGTATTATCAAACTCTTTAATGCCAAGGACCCTCAAATTGAAATATATTTATCTGTGATGCGTAAACCTCCATCTGAAATTAGTTGTGTCAGGTACCCGAAGAGAAGATCATATTATTTTTTTGAGGGCCCTCCTATGCCCAGCTTTGTGTGTTTGTACCACGGAAATTATTTGATTGGCTAGCACAGAATACGACGTATGATGATAAGAGTGCCCGCCCCTCAAATTTGAATCCTGACAAGTAACAGTTGTAACAGTAACATGTGAGGTTTCCACCCGACAGAGCTATATGAACTGTATGAACTTGTATCATTGATTGCTATTGATTTCCCCAAATTGAG
The DNA here is from genome assembly GCF_951216825.1 of Electrona antarctica. Taxonomy (NCBI): domain Eukaryota; kingdom Metazoa; phylum Chordata; class Actinopteri; order Myctophiformes; family Myctophidae; genus Electrona; species Electrona antarctica. The sequence goes on from NC_136809.1 coordinate 42,327,052, forward strand.
CAACAAAGCCACGCTTTTTAGGTGCCAAATACAGGACAATTCTTGATGTCAATGAATGGTTGGCAACCCGTGCATGCATGCATGTCCAAATATGTTGTCTCTGTTGGATGTCCAAAACTGTTACTTTTCAGGATTCAAATTCAAAAACGTCAAAAGTAGCAGATCAAAACATGTCGCATCGCGCCACTATTTCAATTTTGTCGATCTGCTACTACTGATGCTTTTGTGTGATGCTGTATATGATCCAGGCTAGTAGGGTGTTAATATAATATAATAAAAATATGGAGATAAGAGGTTTGTGCCCGACAGCAACGATTTGTGTATGATCACCGGCATCGTAGTTATTTGCAGAGAGAGACAGAGAGAGAGAGAGAGAGAGAGAGAGAATGTCTCGCCTCTCAGCTCCAATTTGGGTCGTCCTCCAGTGAATGGCGTCGCCCGTCCACTTGCCATTATCCACCACAACAAAGCGTGCTGCGTGACCGACGCGGGACGTCACAGCGCTCCGTGATGGACGCAAGAAAAGAGCCGCAAGAATGGGAGAGGAAAGGGAGAGAGTCATTTGCCTTGTTTTGGGGGGCTCGTGTTACACACAGAACACAAAACACACACACACACACACACACACACACACACACACACACACACACACACACACAGCAGCACGCAGGGCGAGCGAGAGGCTGTGTCGAGTGATAACTTCATCCCAGCGTGGGGCGAGTGGCGGGAGAGCCCGTGGAACCCAGGGAGGAGAAGGGGATTATGGGTAGTGGGAGCAGATATTTTAGCGGCGTCCAGACCACCTGCTGAGAGAGGGGAGGAGGGGGGGGGGTGCTGGACCCTGCAACACACACATACATGCACACACACTCGTAGATACACACACAAACGCGATGGCTTGCACTCACGCAATCAGATGCACAGTTATCACTCAGGCATTTAAGCATGCACATGCCGTTTTCTCTTACGCACGCACGCACTCACACGCACACACCAATATCCCTATCAAGTGCCTCACATGTCTTTCTCTCTCTCTCTCTCTCTCTCTCTATCTGCTCTGTAGTATATTTTTCCAATCTGCTATCTCTCCACCTTGTTCTTTGTCATTCTAGGATTATCTTTGTCCCGACTGCACAACGTATCCATTCGACTGCCTGTTACTATGGCAAATTACACACACACACACACACACACACACACACACACACACGCTTTGCACGCTCTGACCTTTGTGATTGTGAGAGTCAGTAGAGTGTGATATTGTAGGTGCGGAGACAAGGCATACGTTCGACAAAGCAATGTCAATTAAAAGATAATCATGATCCAAGAAGGGAGGGAGAGAGAGAAAAATATAGAGACATTTTCGTTAGGACGAGCACGTGAATGTCAGAGCGTTGCCGCGCACTGTACGATATATTGTAGGCCATGTATGACACACGTCATGTGTACTTTACAATATATGACACACATGTTATGTGTTCTGTACGATATACTGTATGTCTAGTATACGACACACGTCATGTGTACTTTACAATATATGACACACGTCATGTGTACTTTACAATAATATATGACACACGTCATGTGTACTTTACAATATATGACACACGTCATGTGTACTTTACAATATATGGCACACATGTTATGTGTTCTGTACGCTATATGACACGCTTATGACACGCTTACTGTATGTATGCTTTATGACATGCTTCTGGAACTTCATGATGTTTTATAGTTTCAATAGTTGGACCAATGAACCCATTTTCAACATTGGTCCTCACGAATGCTCATTATAAGATGGCACCATTTATTTCTACTCTCCATGAAGAGACAAGCCTGGAATGTCAATCAATCACGTCACACAGAATAACATGGAAGTGAACGGTGGCTGTTTGTTCGCGATCACGTAATTGACTCATAGGTTAGCGAGGAGCGCTATCTATAGCGTAAAAAAACTGAAAACACACAACAGGCGTCCAAAGACGGCTTTGGTGTTGTGGGCTTTGGTATTCGGCAGTGAATGAGTTAAAATGTGTTTTCAAAATAATGGCTAATAACTTTAGGCATGGGGTAAGGCGGCTTGCACAATATAGGTCCCAATGTGCCTGGTGGCTCAGATGGTTCAACTTGTAATCGCAAAGACTTTGTTCCATAATACCCTTTGATTTCCTGTCTCTACACTGAGCTGTCTGAAGAATAAAGCATAAAAATGCCAAAAAATAAATCTGGTAATAAAACGTTAGTGTTTGATAACAGTAACCCGCCACATGGCAAGTTTGGCTTGATTTGTGTCGTACATTTACGTATGCAAATGAGAGAGAGAGAGAGAGAGAGAGAGAGAGAGAGAGAGGGAGAGAGAGAGAGAGAGAGAGAGAGAGGAAATGAAAACTGCCTGAACTATTTACGATTGATCATGAATAATTTCACAAGACATTAAACCAAGGAAATATTAAATCAAAATCTGATCATCTCCAACCACAAATCATTGACATACAGTATCTACAGTATGTCTACTGTGTCTGTCTAGCTGTATCTATTTTTCTATCAACAATTGCTTATTGAATCTCTCTCTCTCACACTGTTATTATGTGCAGCTCTCTGTCTCACAGACAGTGCATACTGACACATGCATCATTGTTAGCTTTATTTCACTGCCGTCCGCCTTTCAGGCAAGTCAAGGTCAGAGCGGATTTCCATCTGAATTGAACTTTTCCGTGCAAATTGCAGAAACACATGAATCTTTCCAAATGTAGTAAGGTTTGGACTCTGCAGAGGCAGAGCAGAGTGATATCCCAGCTCCCTGGTCATCCATGTTCATCACTGGTGGGATAAATACAGGTATATTATTCAAAAATTGTGAAAAATCTAAAAGCTCACAACAACACATCCCGATGTGACAGGTTGAGAGATTTCAGATCGACCATCTTCTATAGTTTCTCTACTTTTGAAGCTTTGTTGTTTGGGGTTGAGAGAGACAGGCCATGTGGAGAGATAATATAGGGAAAGACATACAGCAAAGGGTCTGTCTGGTCAGCCGGGAATCGAACCGGGCACTCTGCCCATGTGCTACCACTTGGGACACCCCACGTTTAACAACCAACATCCGTTATTCCGTATTGTGGGGAAAGCTTTTGCAGACAATAGAAGATTGACTTTTGAGGAAGATCAACCTTTGAGGACATACATTTTAGGACGACAGTTTTATGAATGCCGTTTTTATCATTTATTTGCCATTTCAAACCCTAAGCCTAAAAGCCAGAGTTCCTGAAAAACAGCCATTTCTCTTGTGAGGACCAGGAAAATTGCACCCACACAATTGCACGCGCGCACGCGCGCACACACACACACACACACACACACACACACACACACACACACACACACACACACACGTACACGTACACGTACACACACACACACACACACACACACACACACACATGCCATGCTCTTGCCTCTTACCCAAAAGCACGTGCATGGAATTATGCGACTATACCTGTGAAACCACATCTGGTTTCAATTCAATCAGATTAGCGGGTACAGCTAATCCCCCATGCAGCAACCTTATTCAAGTGTGTTTAACAGTACCTGCTTATGCCTAAGCGACAGCGTTCAATTAACGGGACTGCCTGCTGATCACAGCTTTACAAAAAAAAACTTCAGACTCTACAATCTTTGCTGTTTAGGACCCACATCTTCAGTCTGTGATTAATAGCTTTGCATAAATGTGGAAAGACCTGATACCATGGAGGTGTCATCACATCACAGTCCACATTAATGGTACTGCTAGTGATATTTATTAAGGTTAAAGCAGCACAATGGAACTTTTTGTATTAAAATGCAATGTTGTCCAATCTGTACGGAATAGAGTATGTTAATACAATATAACTTGAAGAGGGAATCTTACTAATACTGTATTAGGACGCAGCAGGTTAAGACATATATGAATCCAACGTTTCGGCGGTTAAGCCTTCGTCAGTAATATAATATAACTTATCAAATCAAACTTTATTCATAAAGCACATTTTCAACAACCAATGGACCAAGTGCTGACAAGAACAAATTTAAAACAGGTAAACAGAGCAGAAATAAATGTCTCCCTGCTTCTATTGAGACATTTAGATGTGTCAAAGGTCACGTCTCACCGAGACACAGGATCTGACACAAAATTTGACCTGATGGTCAAGATCAATTTTATCCCCTGATTGGGCATGCGTGCTCTATTAGCTCAATCGTAAAACATGTCAGGACTTGCACAGGTTCAAATCCTGTGTACAAGACGTCAGTTACATATACATTATATATACAATCTTACCGTCCCAAATAATCACTGACACCACCTGCCAATGACGAGATTTCTCGTCATGATGTGCGTTCAGTGGTTTCGCGATATATGGCGCCGTTTGACTGTCATTGAAGTCGGGAACGAGGAAATTACGTGATATCAAAAACACAGCTCTCATCCACTCCCACGTTAGAGGATTATCTGAAACACCTTTATCTCCGCTCCTGTATAGCGTTCCACATACGCGTCCGCCTTCATGGCTATATATGTATATATATATATATATATATATATACATATATGTATATATATATATATATATATATATATATATATATATATGCATATATATATATATATATATACATATATATATATATATATACATATATATATATATGCATGCATGCTAACGCACAACAAAAAGGCTCCGTGATTATCAACAGGCGGGGGATCGATCGTAGTGGATATAAATATTCTGTGAATACTTTAAAGGTAAGGGGGGAAAAAACTGGCAGTGGATGGATTTACTATGTTGTATAACAAGTCCAGGCCTCAGGGTGAAACCTCACATGATGAAGTCACGGGACAGAGAGGGTTAAAGGTCATGTGTAAATGACCCCACTGTGACCTCTGTGTTTAGGGTTATTAGCCCGGGCAGCGAGGGAGGTAGGGAGGCAGCGAGGGAGGTAGGGAGGCAGCGAGGGAGGGGTTAGGGAGGGCGTTGGGGAGGCAGGGAGGCAGCGAGGGAGGGGTTAGGGAGGGAGGGGCGTCATTCATTACTCCATGGAGGGGTTCACTTACACCCCCTCAGCCACAACACCAGATCCCACCAAAACCACTACACATCCCCCAGGAAACTGGACCATGGATCATGACCTGTGCACACACACACGTACGCACGCACGCACGCACGCACGCACGCACGCACGCACGCACGCATTCTTCACACACGGAGACGACACATTTTGGGCTTGCAGTAAACATTACAGTACAGGCACACACGCACACACACACACACACACACACACACACACACACACACACACACACACACACACACACACACACACACACACCCACCGTGGTGTTATCAAGTTGCGTAGAAATATGAAACTCTAGCAAAACATAAATATGAAAATCACAGTGGAGGTGCATGGGCGTCGGTAGTGGGGGTGGGGTAGGCGTTGTTAAAATGTTTAAAAAGTGGAAAAACTGGGACGCTTTGGAGAAGCACAAGGGGGCGCTGCTGTGCAGCAAGCCCTCGGCCGTGCCCCGCCCACATTGGGGGCGTTGTTTTACAATGTGCGTGTGGCCTATCAGAGCGTAGAACAACTCTGGTCTCTCTTCATGACGGATACAAAACTATATGTTGTGTTTGGCCCTACCTCTGGTAGGGGTTTATCAATTGTCTGGGGCCATTGTCACTTGCTCCGCGAGTGGGAATCGAACTCACAGCCCTCCGCATTAGAGTCAGTTGCATTGACCACTAGTCCATTGCCCACCCTCCACCCTGAACAGATCAGGATTCTATATAAAGGGATATTAGCTGGGTTTAAATAGAGCTTGAATGTTTAAACAGTACTGGCAGTGGATGGATTTACTATGTTGTATAACAAGTCCAGGCCTCAGGGTGAAACCTCACATGATGAAGTCACGGGACAGAGAGGGTTAAAGGTCATGTGTAAATGACCCCACTGTGACCTCTGTGTTTAGGGTTATTAGCCCGGGCAGCGAGGGAGGTAGGGAGGCAGCGAGGGAGGTAGGGAGGCAGCGAGGGAGGGGTTAGGGAGGGCGTTGGGGAGGCAGGGAGGCAGCGAGGGAGGGGTTAGGGAGGGAGGGGCGTCATTCATTACTCCATGGAGGGGTTCACTTACACCCCCTCAGCCACAACACCAGATCCCACCAAAACCACTACACATCCCCCAGGAAACTGGACCATGGATCATGACCTGTGCACACACACACGTACGCACGCACGCACGCACGCACGCACGCACGCACGCACGCATTCTTCACACACGGAGACGACACATTTTGGGCTTGCAGTAAACATTACAGTACAGGCACACACGCACACACACACACACACACACACACACACACACACACACACACACACACACACACACACACACACACACACACACACACACACACACACACACACACACACCCACCGTGGTGTTATCAAGTTGCGTAGAAATATGAAACTCTAGCAAAACATAAATATGAAAATCATCAGAGGCAACTAAAGTGTGTGTGTGCGTGCGTGCGTGCGTGCGTGCGTGCGGGCGGGCGCGTATGCTCATGCGTGTGTGCTGAATTTCAGAGTGTGAAAATGTGTGATGCTCATATCTTTATAATGGCCAAAGGGTTCTGTAGCTCAGTTAAATTAAAATGTACAGTATAACACATTCAATATAACATATGGTAAATCCAACATATATCATGTGGGTGTGTCGACCAACACATTGCATAACGTGTGTCTCAACAACATGAGAGCATTGCCACAAAACACAATGTAGTCGTGTGCATCTTCCCAACAGCATGCACAACATTTGACCAATGGGATCTTTCACTGTCGTCTATGGGGTCTTCAATATGTCCGTACACAGACAAATGTGTCGGTGGCAAAGACCTGGTCTTGTCCATGGCAAATGTTTTATTTAGTATTTTACACACCATGTTCTTAATTTTATTTTAGGACCCAATTACTGAATGTCAATTCAGTCTCCAGGTTATCTTAGAAAATGATGTATGACAGCGATTTACTACAACACTATGTTTAGTAAGTATGGCACATTATGAATCCACTAGTACAGTCCTCACTAATATACGAATACAAATGCGTGCGTGCGTGCGTGCGTGCGTGCGTGCGTGCGTGCGTGCGTGTGTGCGTGCGTGCGTGCGTGCAGTGTAAATAAATGGCTGTATCTTATGGCTTTCATCCTGGTTTTATTCCATCTCAAAGTGTCCAGTCAGCAGGTCTTGGTATGGATTCTCCAGCACTGATAGCTTTCTCAACCAAACGTTAAAAAAAGAGTCCCGGAAAGGCAAAAAAAGAACCTTATTGCAGGATATTGGGGACATATTTCATGTGAATGGTGTTTAGCTCCCCTTTTTCTTTTCCGTCCTTTTTAATCTTTTTAGTTTGGGACTTTGAGGCATTGGTTTAGACTTTGTCGCATGGCGGTGTTGCGAGCGCCAAACATAGCCGATCTACAAGCCCACAATGTGTTGCGTCCGCAACTCACTGTGGTCTTGTAGATCGGCTATGTGCGAAGCATATAAATGAGGCATGACTCGTCTTGGCCATTCGTGCTACCTTCCCACCAAGAATAAACCATCAGAAATGCTGTGTAGCCTTTTTGTGTTTGTTGTTTGTTTAAAAGTGACTTCCTGCCTATAAGATAAGTTTAGGTAATGCTTTATTGATCCCCCCAGGGGATAAATTCACGGTGTGACAGCAGTAAGGAGTGAAGAATGAAAGTAAAAGTGCACAATAAACAATAAATACAGCGATAAATACAAAACCCATCTACATGAAGTAGATCGTAACACTCATAAGGTACGCGCACACACACACACACACACACACACACACACACACACACACACACACACACACACACACACACACACACACACACACACATTGGTAACATAAAAGGTGCATGTGAATTTCCTAGCACAGTAAATGTACGGTTCACCAGCCTTTTGATATGATTTTTTATGAATGGCTGATAGTGTAACGGTGTGAGCTAACATGGAGGTATTATTAATACCCAGCTTGTACCTGTGTGAACAGCGAGTTCACCCCGAGGATTGATTACCCCTCCATAAACCCCCCCGACCACCGCAAGATGATCCCCCTCACTGCCATCGATCGGGAATTTATACCTCTGTTGCTGATCAATACCATATGTGTTTCAGAGAGAGAGAGAAAGAGAGAGAGAGAGAGAGAGAGAGAGAGAGAGAGAGAGAGATGCGCGCAGGCATGCACATCTAGGCGCACGCACACACACACACACACTGAGAGAAAGCAGGGCATCCGGCTGGCTCGGTTGCCACCATGTATCATGTACTGTAGGCACAACATCTCCAAGTTTGATTGTTGGATCCAAACCGAAGACATGCATGGGTCTCAAAGCCAAGACAACCTGGGTCTCAATCTAAAACCCAAGACGGGGAAAGAAGCGGCACTGAGTCGGTAGAAGTGGACAACATGTCACCGCAATGTCCACTTGTAGATCGGAATTAAGTGTTAAACACCGCAGTGACACTGCTGTAGTGCCCCATATGTGTACAATTTGAAAAAAATTACCCCTGACCAGTGTTTGTGCCAAGTTTGTGCACAAGTACACATAGTCGAGGAGGCTGCAACTCTAGCCTATACTGAGTTGGAATTTAGCTGGCATATTTTGTTCCGCTGGTTTTATTTGTCATGTCTGTTTGAAACAGGCTATGCTATATCCTTAACTATTTTTCTCTATTCTATTTTTGTATCATTGTAATTTGTAGCTGTAGCAACAGAATGGTGAACTTGTTACTTGGTGAAGGACATCTGGGTGGCTTAATTGTCAACGAGCGAGACGCGCTCAGAGAGAGAGAGAGAGTGTTTGGTGGAATGGCATTTTCTTGCGCAGCTCAAATCTCATATAGTTCTTTGAAAGAGAAAGAGAGAGAGAGAGAGTCTGGCATGCACAGACAGATAGGCGGCCTTGTGACTTTGTAGTGACGCACACGCACGCGAGGCACACACACATTCTTTGAAATAGTGGTGCGTTTAACTGTCGGAGTGGCGGGGTCTTTACAAAAGTGGAGAAACCGGCCCGCCATTCCTATCAATGGAAGTCAATGGTCGGAATGGCGATGCGTCGGAATGCCGCTCTGTTCCCGGATCGGTTAAACGGTGCGCCTCAAAGTTCCACATGTTACATTTGGCACCATCCACCATCCACCCACCCTCTAGGCATTTTTATATAGGATCTTAATATAGGATGTTGGACAATTGGGAGCATTGCTGCATTATTTTGGAAAATATTCCAAATGTTTTGAAAATGCTTGAAACATTTGGAAAACTTTGACATTAAAAAGAAAGAACCTGAAAAAGCTAACGGCTCATGATGTAGTATTAATGGCGCTATGGCGGTATCAAAAGGTCGTAACATTGAACTGTCACTTAGCACAGATAAGGCGTCTGCCTGCGTCTCCCTTTGATCTGGACCACCACGCTTAGCAGACAAACGCAGACGTTTCCCCCCCATTTCTCCCAGACACTCTTCCCTTCTGATGTTCACTTCACTAGCAGAATGCCAGGTACGTAGAAGCAGCTCGGCTGCAGTTTTTGTTAGTATTAATTACCTCTCAAATACGTGGCACCAGCTGTAGCCACAGCAAAGGGATGCCTTTCATACCCAGCCCATACCTGATACGTGTACCTGAGCTACAATCGATACGCAGCGACCAATATAAATAGCTGTATACATGCATGCGGTGCCTCCGCACTACCTTTGTACTGTGATCAATATGGCCAAAGCAATTTTCAGAAAGCATGAAAAAAGTAAGAAGAACTTAATACCAGGATGCAACAGCCACACACAGATTGTTAGATGCCTGTATTTAGATTTGACTTCCTTTTTAACTACAGTTGACAGCAGGCAAGGGGGAGGTAGAAAGGCCACCGGGTTGTAAGAAGGTCGCCGGTTCACCGTTGATGAGCCAGAACCTTATTTTGATTGAGTGATTTTGATTAGTCAGAAATGTAAACGGCACGTGGTACAGTTAGACATTAAGGAATGCAACACAAAAACAGTCCTGGAGACCTTTTGTCATTGTAGTCCTATATCTACTATTCAATTAATACCATCAAATATTGACAAAATACTACATGTCATCAACGAATACAACACTATTTATGTTGCTGTCTGGAGGAAACCTCATAACTCCATTGTTGAGGTTTTTGATGTTTTTCCCCATAAATCAGTGCTATTGAACACCCTTTACGTCTGTGTGTCGTTTCGAAAATATTGAACCAATGGAAAGTATATGGACAAAACCAGAACCTTGACTCCATTGGACCCACAAACTGTCTGCTAAAACTGCTAACTCCACCACCTTTCTCCTTCTCATGCAAGTAATTGACAATATCTAATGTCACAACACCAACTTTGATGAGGCAGTATTGCATCATTTAAAAAATATAAGGTTATTATTTTCCTTAAAAATGTATATTTTTCATTTCCTGAAAAATGAACATTTTGGAGTTATGAGGTTTCTTCCGGACTGCAGAGATATGTACAAAGGATGAAAAGAAATTACGGCGACAGTGAATGACGCCTCCTTTCGATGGGAATTAACATTTACCTCCCACGTGTGGTCTCCTGATAGATTGTTTTCTCAGGCCAGTTTTGAAAGAAACACATTACACATCCTCTAATGAATGTGTCAGTCGGCAGAATTGATTTCCATTTCTCAATAACTTCCCATGTCCTGGATCCGCTCCCATGTCCTGGATCCGCCCCCATGTCCTGGATCCACTCCCATGTTCTGGATCCACTCCCATGTCCTGGATCCGCTCCCATGTCCTGGATCCGCTCCCATGTCCTGGATCCGCCCCCATGTTCTGGATCCACTCCCATGTCCTGGATCCGCTCCCATGTCCTGGTTCCGCTCCCATGTCCTGGATCCGCCCCCATGTTCTGGATCCGCTCCCATGTCCTGGATCCGCTCCCATGTCCTGGATCCGCCCCCATGTTATGGATCCGCTCCCATGTCCTGGATCCGCTCCCATGTCCTGGATCCGCTCCCATGTTCTGGATCCGCTCCCATGTCTTTGATCCGCTCCCATGTCCTGGATCCGCCCCCATGTCCTGGATCCGCTCCCATGTCCTGGATCCGTTCCCATGTCCTGGATCCACTCCCATGTCCTGGATCCACTCCCATGTCCTGGATCCGCTCCCATGTCCTGGATCCACTCCCATGTCTTGGATCCACTCCCATGTCCTGGATCCGCTCCCATGTTCTGGATCTGATCCCATGTCCTGGATCCACTCCCATGTTCTGGATCCGCTCCCATGTCCTGTATCCGCCCCCATGTCCTGGATCCACTCCCATGTTCTGGATCCGCTCCCATGTCCTGGATCTGCTCCCATGTCTTGGATCCGCTCCCATGTCCTGGATCCGCTCCCATGTCCTGGATCCGCTCCCATGTCCTGGATCCACTCCCATGTCTTGGATCCACTCCCATGTCCTGGATCCGCTCCCATGTTCTGGATCTGCTCCTATGTCCTGGATCCACTCCCATGTTCTGGATCCGCTCCCATGTCCTGGATCCGCTCCCATGTCCTGGATCCGCCCCCATGTCCTGGATCCGCTCCCATGTCCTGGATCCGCTCCCATGTTCTGGATCCGCTCCCATGTCCTGGATCCGCTCCCATGTCTTGGATCCCCATCCCTGTAGTGACAACGACCCTGGTCATTTATGGACCGATGTTTACCGCTGTGTTTCAACGAGCCTATTTGTGCTAATAAACACAGATGGCACAATGTTATTGGAGCACTGCAGCGGTTGATGGGTTCAAACGGGCAAACGGCAAGGGCAAGTCAAGTTGATTTGTTTAGCATTATCTCATACACAGCAAAGTGGTGGAGCTTCACATTATGGACATAGCAGCACACACATATGCACACACATTATCACGCTGAGATCTCCATATTGGAATATAATGGGAACAAACAGACGTGAATGAGTCAATGACAGTAGGCTAGAGAGCGCACTAAAAATCCTTGGCCTTATTTTAACTCTGCAGAGCGAGTGGATGGAACCAAATGGAACCGTGGTGCTCTGTGGAAGTTAAATTGACACTATTTATTTTACCGTGGCGGTGAGAGAGGGGCAACCGTGCGAAACGTAATAAACATAGCTCTGATGGCCATCTAACACAGCTCTGTTATGAAACGATATGCACACGCACACACGGGCACACATACACACGACTATGCACTGTGATGTGGTGAGTATTGACTAGTTTATTATTTCACATGGACCTTTTATGAGCATGATAGCTGGATGAGCACAAACACACACACACACACACACACACACACACACACACACACACACACACACACACACACACACACACACACACACACACACACACACACACACACACACACACACATGCATGTGTTAGTGTGAGTGTGCCAGCGGAGACCAACGGACATGCATCATGAAACACTGATAACTGATACACTGACACGTGTGTGTGTGTGTGTGTGTGTGTGTGTGTGTGTGTGTGTGTGTGTGTGTGTGTGTGTGTGTGTGTGTGTGTGTGTGTGTGTGTGTGTGTGTGCGCGTGTGTGCGTAAACGGCTATCATTTACTCTGGCATTTTTCTTTTCTTTTTCTTTTTTCAAATTATACTCGCTCGAGCAGAATTTGATATGAAAGAAATATAGCCTACTATACTAGTGCTCTAACTATGAGTAAGCCTATTCCTTCTATATGCTGTGCTCGCGGGCCCTCCCCATAGGGAAGTCACTGATTTCCCGAGCTGTGACCTGATATAGAAGGAATATCCTATTTAGTGCATGAGATACGTACCATACTAATCCGCCATACCAAGTCTGACCCATTGGCATACCTGAACACATCCCCACCAATCCCCCAACCTGCGCTCTGATGGGAGCAAGAACTTAATATGATAAAACATTTTCATAGTCCATATCGTTCGGCTGTAATCCGCTTCCGTGGGGGGGGGGGGCTGTTTTACAAAAAATGGCACAAATCACGAACTGAATGTACAATCCACCCCACATTGAATTCACATGTCGAGGGTGGTTTAATCAACGGAGAGCCCAAAGCAATTCTATTTTCATCCATAGGGGGCGCCGCAAATGCAGAATTTTAAAACGTTTATTGTAGGGATGCACCGAAAATTCGGCCACCGAAAATATTCGGCCGAAAATGGCTAAAAATGCATTTTCGGCCTATTCGGTTTCGGCTCAAATAGGCCGAATAGTCAAAACTAGCTGTACTGGAGAAGTATATAACTTTTTCGGTTCAGCACCGCTTATTGGAGAACACACACACACACACACACGACACACCTCTCTACACTACAGAGTGAGAAAGAGAGAGAGGGGGGGGGGGGGGGAAGAGAGAGAGAGCGTGCACGCAAACTCCATATACTCCTCGATTGTCTTACTAACCGTTGTCTCAAATTGACCAGCAAAACTATAATCCTTGTGTGAGTGAGTGTCCTTGATCCAAATTGATTGGAAGTCATGTGCATATTGGTTGCCAGCAGGCACGTGGCAGCAGCAGCTAACGGCCGGGCTCCACCGGGCGCGTCAGCGTCGCGTCTCCGTCACCGTCAGGGAATGTTCCCTTTTTAATCAATGAAGGGTGGCTCCACTGCCCGCGTTTGAACCGGTGCGTTTTTTGACGCAGACGCAACGCAACGCGTCCGGTGGAGCCCTGGCGTAAGACGGTGAGCCTGTACATTTCACCCTATAAAACTTGACCGCATAGGCAATCAAGACCATTAATTAATGACAGCTGTGAGCCTGTGTGTGACTGTCACTGTTGTGTGGGGCAGGCTAATCCTTCCTTATAGTGAGGGACTACAGGGAGCAGGGACAACTATTATAGTTTACATCCTCAACATTGAGGTGTGCTAATACTACAGATTATAATATAAATATTATTATTATTATTATTATTTATTTTTAACATTGAAAACCTATTTACATCACTGACTTTAGGGGTACATAATAATAATAATAATTAACCAATTAACCATAGTATTAACAGGTTACCATTTCTATAAGGTTTACAGGTTAAACCACAAAAACCCCTCATTGAATTTAAATGTATAAAAGGCATTTGTACATTATTTGCTATTTAGAGATATGCTGTGTATTTCAGCCTTGTGTATTTCAGCCACAACAAACAATATTAATAGTATGACTGCTCTATTATTTGACGCCTATCCTACATACAACAAAAAATCACACCTGTGTGAAGTGATGGGCGCTAATATATTAAAGTCTAACTCATGTTGATTAGGTGATGTAACATGTCTATTTGCTCAGACACTATGACATAAAATTGTCAATGAGAATTAAATATTTTTGTAGGACGGAAATCTACACTAATAGCTGAATATAGGAGGGCATATATAGGGGTGCATTTAATTTTGAAAAAAATGCCTTATGTGCCAAAACATTTTATTTAAATGTATTCAATGTATTCTATTGTTAACTGGAATTAAAAAAAACTTATTTTGAAGTTTAGAAGTTTTTAAAATGTATTTTTTATTATTTGAATTGATTACTAAACATCGGTCCAAAACATCGGCATCGTATGATTCGTATCGGCATCGGTGGTGTAGGTCTCCATTGTCTGGAATTTTAATGTATGCAATGAATTAATTCAAAAGTGCTGAATAAATGTTTTATGGACCCATAAGTGTTTATTATTTAAGTTAGGTTTTGCCATAATCATATCTTTTGCCATAATCAGGTAGCTTTACAACAAAGATGTATTTGGCTATTCGGTATTCGGTTTTCGGCCAACTGTTTCCTATATTCGGTATTCGGTTTCGGCCAAGAATTTCCCTTTCGGTGCATCCCTATAGTTTATTGCAAAAACATGCTTTTTGGGCCATCAATCCGCTATGTTTGCCATAGCGTAGCCTACATGCGCTATAGCAAGACAGGGCAATTCCCTCCCAATCAGTAATGTGATCTGTTACATCGCATTACCCACACTGTACATAATTTGGTGTTCATATTCAGAACGGGTAAGGTCTAGTTATATAAACAATGAGTACTCTAGAAAAACCCTCACACTGTTGGCATGTTCCCCACACCCCACAGCTGGTAGTTGCTTCCTACAATGGAGTCAATCAATTAACAATCAAGCATCAAACAATATACATAAAGTCCAAAATAATATAATTCTCTGTAACATACACAATAAAGAATAATTAACCATGTTTGTGCAATTCAGTCTCAGTGGCAGGGTGAACTGCCACCCTGTTAAGAACAACAAGTTAAGAACATCTCTAATATGGTGGAGTTGGGTTGCATAGACTACAGTACCCATGATGCATTGCTGAAGAGACTTCCTGAATTTCCCACATGGCAAACAAACAATTCTGAGTGAGAATGCCAATGTTATTTAGCCACAATCATTTATCAGCTTAATCTCCATAATTAATCACACACAGAGAAGAAGAATAGCATCACCTGGCATGATAGATCCTTCAAGACGATCAGGAATCACTGTTTGATGAGCTGAGCTGCAAAATCATTCCACAATGAGGACTAAGATGTTAATTACCAGGATACCTTATGGATTTAAGCAGCAACATTGAACCATGACATCCACCAGGCCGACTCTGCTTTAGCATCCCACCCGAACTTCCAACCAACACGACTTATACTCATCAGAAAGACAACTCCAGATCACAATCCATGGCTACTGGTAAGTTGCAGTAACAAATCTGGTGAAAAATATTCGCATGAACAGCTGAGACCAACCAATGTGAAATTTTCACACAGACGCTGAACGAGCTGCTTTGACAGCTCAGCATGAAGAATGAGTATAGTGAGCTGAGGCTGCTTAAGAAGGCCGCCTGAATTGCACTGTGGGGCCTACAGTTAAGCCCTATTATACTTTGGCTATTTGGAAATAACTATGGCTATTTTTAGCTTAAAGGTGGAAAAACTCTTGTACTTTAAAACACATTGACTGCCACTGATGTAGATCTACGTCGTCTCATATCCAACGCTTAACTGCCATCGGGGCCACGTCACCTGGTGTTTTCAGTTATTACGCCAGAGGGTGCTCTTCGCCAATGTATGAATGATGCCACTACAATGTTATCAGATTTATAAAAAATCCATTAATCTCTAATTCTAATAATAATAAAATAAAATAAATAAAATTACCTTACCTAATTCCTTTTCCCAGATTGCGTTTTTTGGTGAAAACAAGCTGGTACAGGCTTTAGTTTAGACATACCATTGGCCTCGACTGTCATTAGACCGACAACCTACCTCAAACCCTAACCTAACCCTAACCGCAAGCACGGGAGCAGCTTATGTTCGACCACATGTCCGACCACAAGTCCGACCGTTGTTTCCGCATGTCGGTCCGTTGGTGTGTCTAATCTGCGTGTGCATCCCATATTCAACTGCCGACAACTGAAGAACGGAAGATCGCGGCAAAAGATATACCATTTTCATATTCTGTACTGTATTTTATGTGTGGACCCCCGGAAGAGTAGCTGCTACTAAGGTAGTAGCTAATGGGGATCCAAATAAACGTTGAACAATAAACAAAGACAGACCCTCAGGACTTCCCGTAGACAGTTTTTGTTTACATCGTGTCAACATAAGAAAGAAAAAAACGCTGGCTGGGGCAGATGAATTTATGAATTTATTAATGGAAGGCTCGTCTGAGGACGACATATAGAGATTAATACCTGGTAGTTTTGTACTTTTACTCAAGTCAAGTCTTTTACTTTTACTTACACTTTTACTTAAGTAATTGAATATTCCCAGCACTGGTGTCCGCTAACAGTCACTATCTCCAAGCAATCAGCATTCTACATGGTCGCCATGGGTTCCTCACAACGAGATGTGGTGAGACCGAAGTCCCAAATGGAATCAATTCCACCTGCATGTGAGCTATAAACTGTTTTACCAGCCCTACGTTGATATTGTAAACGACACAGTCACTTGGGTCCACACACATTTTCCCAATTTTATTCAAACAGGAAAAACATCATTGAGATTTTCCCCAAATATGTTCCTGTCCAGTTTTATAAGCTACCTAGTGATAAGACAACGTTGTTTATGATGGGCTCTAGTGTTTATTTCTGCGACTAAAACTATGATGTTCAAATCTTCATTGACCACCTTTTTCACTGACATAAACTAAATGGAAACTAAGCTATGACTAAAACTATGACTAAATATACTGACAATTTCATCAACAAACAAAAAACTAGACTAAAATGAACCAGTATAACTAAAAGACAAGTCATTCCTTGCTTGGGTGTGTGCACGTGTCACTCTCCGAAAATAGCCTATATCTACAAGCTCACAGAGCATTGTGAGCTTGTAGACACAGCTGAGTATGAATCTGTGAATCATATTTATGAGTATAAATCATCAGTCATGTCAACGCCATCAAGACCCACCAAAATACATTTTATTCAACTACATCAACTGTAGATTTATAGTCGCATACAATTTAGTGAACTAAATTTAGACTAAAACTAAAACATTTCAGATGACTGAAATATGACTATTCAAAAGTATTATTACTAGTTTGTAGGTTCAGTATTTGTAGTGCGCCCAGTGCACTATACAAATGAACATGCATGCACGTTCCTCCTCCTACGATGACAACTCAACAACCTCATCAACGCTAATACTTAATTCTGTACTACTCTTGTTTTATTTTGTTTTATTTTGTTCCCACCAAAGCAATCAGATATTCGTTTCTGAGCCATGCTGTAAAGTCGGTGACTTTGCGATTTCACATTGGCAATGTCAGTTCTATTCATAACTCACCATTTGTTTTGTAACTTTTCTTTTCTTTTAAAAACAAAATGCCTGCAGTCCCCAAGGCTAAACTCCAAGTGGCAGTTAAACTATTGCTTCATGAAATGATATGTTCCATATCCACAGGCTTGATGATGTGTCAAGGGGGCCATTGCCACCTATTTCCTCTCAAAGTGGGTGTGCATTTGAAAATAAGAGTGTCGTTTTGTTTGTACACAATGTGATCATTCAACACATGTTTTTGTTTAGCTTTTTTTAATCGTACTAGAAATAGAAGTAGCTACAGTATGACCAGGAAGAAGCCTAGTTGACTTGAAAATGAAACTAAAGTAATAATACATTGTCTTAAGGGGTCTTAATTGGGGTATTTGGGCTTTGGGGTGGTGGTACGCCTTCTAGACGTCCCGGAGTGCAGGTGGGAGGTTCCCCATGCATCCACTGATTACACTGGCCCAGAGAAAGACAGACAAGAGTAAAGACATAGGACAAGACAAACAACACTATAGTCAAAACAGGAGGTAGTATAGAGGCTAAACAACTGTTCATTTTGAAAGCAATTTTTATTTGGATTAGTCACAGTCTTTTGAATAATAGTGTATTAGTTCCGCTCATATTTTAGTCATGTGAAATGTTTTAGTCATTTGTAGTCGACTAAATATAAGATATTATTCAACTAAATCTACAGTTGATTTTCCTAATAACAAAAACATATTTTGGCGGGCCTTGATGGTGTCGTAATGGCTGATTATACACTTGGTTGCATGCTGAAAATAGCCGATCTAGCCTATAAGCTCACAACTAGCTTGTAGGTTGGCTATTTTCAGAGTGCAAGCAAGCATACAATTACTTCATGTTTTTTAGTTTTACTGGATAACTTCTCCATTATAGTTCCTCCCTAACATTTTTGTTTATTTTTATTTAATATTAGTCAAAAAAATTAAAACACACAGACAACACAACAAGTGCACCTGTAGGACTCAAGTGACGAGGAGAGAGAGAGAGAGAGAGAGAACCTAAGACAGTGTTAAATAATTATATTGTTTCTGTCGGGCAGAAACCTGCATATTTCAACTCGTTTTCTCCATAAATTATGTGGACAGTACAATCAAGAAATGAGAGAGAGAGAGCGAGGTGACATTGAATTGTCCTACCGTTTTGCCAGTCATGTGTGTGCGTCCATGCGTGCGTGCGGGTGTGCGGGCGGGCGGGCGTGCATAATTTCCAATGCTAGTGAAGGTGCACATGCGCTTAATTTATTTTTGTGTGCCAGTGTGTGTTGTTGACTTGTTAAGTGAATTGTATGCATACATTTTATATCCCTATGTCATGGAAACATACTGTACACACACATGCAATTTTGCGTGTTTTCTTATGATGTACGCTCAGACACAACTGTCACTTATGCATGTCTAAACACACATACCGGTATACACAAGTATAGTCACACACACACACACACACACACACACACACACACACACACACACACACACACACACACACACATTGACAGTGACACAGAGAGGGGTTTCGCTTGAATAAACACTTGTCCTCTGTATATGGAACACGGCACACAGACGACTGACCACAGGACTGTGTGTGTGTGTGTGTGTGTGTGTGTGTGTGTGTGTGTGTGTGTGTGTGTGTGTGTGTGTGTGTGTGTGTGTGTGTGTGTGTGTGTGTGTGTGTGTGTGTGTGTGTGTGTGTGTGTGTGTGTGTGTGTGTCCGCCCCAGGGTATTCAAGAGCACATACAAAACTTGGGGGGCTTAGGCCAGTGAGGAGCTGTCTAGCATCTCTCTCTCTCTCTCTCTCTCTCTCTCTCTCTCTCTCTCTCTCCCCCCACCCCCGGGGGTCTCTCTCCCTTTGACTCATCAGAGAAATAAATCTGCATGTTTTTTCTTTGAGATCTCACCACACGTCTCCATGGTGTGTACTTACAATACAGCTGTGTGTGCATGTGCGTGTGCATGTGAGTGTGCATGTGTGCGTGCGTGCGTGCGTGCGTGCGTGCGTGCGTGCGTGCGTGCGTGTGTGCGTGGTAGGGAGAGAGAGATTGAAAACCAGATGGGATGGGTGAGAGAGAGTGAAGGCGATATTGGATGTGCATTATTGTCAATCTGTTCTCACTCTATCTTCACATAACCTGGTTATTTATTATACCTGGTAACTAATAACATAGGCCTACACATTGTACACAATAACCACCCATTTCATTTTGATTACATACAGTCATATACAGTACATATGGTATGTTTCACAATAATCAAAGCTGCACTATATTTGGTCACAATTGTCTGCCCCCAACACGGGTGCCAAAATAACACAGGCTCCGGGAAATGTAGGGACTATATTTATTCATTGTGTTTTAAAGTGGGATAGTTGGAATCATATATATTCTAGGGGCCATACATGTTTTTCATTTGATGCTGTGTGCATCCGTTTCAGGAGCTAGTTGTGCACAATTACAGTATTAGAGCTATATGAAAGTGCACAACATGTTCCTCTGGTACAACAATGTACCCTATAACACTGGTACAAAGATGTTCACATATATTTACTTGAGTAAATGTACTTAGTTACTTACCACTGGAGATAAGCATGAACTCTATCCAACAAACATGGCCTTCCTATTGCTCTGACGGCCCATGATTTTGAAACCCCAATTAGTCAAACAAAATGTAAGGATAGGTTAGGCATAGCAATAATGATGCAAGCCGTGTTATGGTGCTTCGGACTAAACAGCCATGTGCCATGGCACAGTAAAATTGTCACAATTGTTGGTGAGTGGTCTATGGAAACATTGCCTGCAATGGATAGGAAGCTCTGTGTTTCTCTGAGTTGAGCTTGAGGTGGTAGGAAGACATCTCACAGACATCCGGCACTCCCATCCACACACTCTTCAGCCTGAGTGGTGGAGGGAGAGGAGGAGGAGAAAAATAACTGTTGAGTGTCATCAGCATAACAGAAGGAGTGGAACAGATTAAAATGTTATGGTAATGATCATTTCGGGACAGACAGCCTTACGAATAATTCCCACTAAATTCAATGTAAATACGCGTCCATCTGTTGTGCTGTCGTTCTAACAGACAAACAGAACAGAATGGGGTGAAAACATTTTGGAAGCCATAGTGTAATTGCAGACTTGTCGTTTTGAAGTTTGTCATGAGAATGTGAGGTAACATTTCTGATAATACCACACACACACACACACACACGCGCACACACACACACACACACACACACACACACACACACACACACACACACACACACACACACACACACACACACACACACACACACACACAGCTACAAGAAGATAGCCATAATGTAAAAAATAAAATAAAAAAAAATCTGAAGATAAAATCACCAATTAAAAACGAATAACATCAAAGAAATGAAACTTAAGAAACAGACCTCTGTGTAGAGATTGCATCTGAGGCTGTAAAAGTCTGGAAGCGGCTGACACAAGACAGAGGCTCCTAGAGTGCACGTTAATAGACATGGACAACACTCACAGCGACAGGCAGTAAAGTGTGACCGGGATACAAAATCAATTTCCTACCGTTTCCCCTTCCTCCCCTGGTGTTCCGTAGGCGTGCACGTGGCGCGCACGTCCATCCGTCCATTAGTGACTCTTGTGCGTTATTGCGTTTAGCTCCAAGTATTGGGGGCATAATTTGACCTCATATAGTCCCTTTGGAGTGACAGAGGACATGTAAAATCTTTCGCCCCAGAGGCAAGAGGACGAAAATGTTGTGCGATTGCATATTTTGTGTGTTTGGCTGTAACTAACTTCCAACGCAAGCCTTCAGAGTCACAGAGGCACATGAAAGTCTGCATGTGGCCAAAAATAGACAATCTATAAGCTCTCAACACGTCGCATTGCACTGCGTTGTGAACTTGTGGCACATGGACCCGACGTGCCTTAATTGCCGCACGACTTGCCGCATGATTCCGCGCTCAAAGGAGAGTGATGTTACCATAAAGGTAAATGTATGCTTTGTGTACATGTGAATGTGACATTGAGAAAAAAGTGTTCCGGAGAAATTTCAAGAGAAATTTCTGTAAAAAAGTTGCAAAGTATACATTGACCTTAGCAGCTCGCTGCTACATAGCTTTGCGTGATGTCCATAATTATGCAATATTTCCTCTGGTGTCCAATGTTTATATTATGGATGGATTCTAAATGATACATTTTAATTATGGTAAAGTGTAGTTGAGCATATAGGCTAGCCTATAAAGAGCTCTATGAATAATTTGTTTTTAGTAGTATAAGTCAGGCAACTAAATTCTGCAATGTCCTGGTGCATTCAGGCTCTCCGAAATCCGTAACAGCACGAGGGATCGGAAAACAGATCGGTCTGAATATTAATATCTCCCCAAGACCCACATCATGTTCATCAATTCAACACCGACTAGTCCAACATATTCCCACTCCCAACTCGTCAAATATCCATGCTTGTTCAGACCCCTTTTCAATCTGTGTGTTTGGGGTATAATCCACCCCCCTGTCAGGTGTAAAGGAGCAACTTGGACACTCAGGCATGAAGGAAGCATGAGTTCAAGTCCGTTGCTCTCCCCATGTCCCCCATATATGGGGACTAGGTTGGCGGAGGGTGTGTAGAGCACAGGATCACATTAGATAATTGACACAGGGGTGAAAAATGGGTTACAAAATCGTGGGATAAAAAATATTTAAGAAAACAGACGGGACAGTGCATGGCTTCCTGCAACGGCTGCGTCTCTATTGTAAACTCCATTTCCTATAAGCCTTTGCACGCCGGCGTGACGGACCTTTTTGCGATGACGTCATCAAAACGTGCCTCTTATCCCATTCTGTCCGGTAGATTGCCCGTATGACTTAAAACGGATTAAAAACGTGGATTAAACAATGAAAACTTAACTTGGGCAACTCGTTAATCGCAGTGAAGCTGTTCTACAATTAATTAACTCGGGCAAATCGTGTTTAGAAGTCAAAATGTTAAAAAGAGACTTATACGTTGTTTCACCATGCAATAATATATAAATGTTGCCAAAATTCTGGTCTGTTGTATGTGATGAAGTTGAATTTGAAATGTTATTTTGCATAGTATTGACTCTTTAGATATGGGAAAACCCAGTATTGGCAATTTGGCAAAACATTGTGATGTGATGCTGTAAATGCTTTGTTAAGCCTAAATTGTGCACCATTGTACAACTTCGTTGTGTGGCGAGAATTGACGATCTACAAGCTTCACATCTGCAACTTGTGGATTGGCAATTTTCACTGCTCACAGTCAACACCATTGTGCGCCAAACTATAACAATTTAGTAGAGGACATGTACGTAACTGACATTACAAATGCATGTAATATCCTCTAGGGTTTTATAGTTATAATTGGGATCAATTGACCAATATACCATTTTTTGCCCATGAATCTATTAATCCAATCATTACTCTTAAAACATATACACATTTTATTAAATTGTTTTCTATTTCTTCTCAAATGTGTTTTCTAGCATTGGACAAACAAATGTGTGGACTGTGTTTCCTCTTATATCAGTAAGAGTACTCTCGGTTACTCTTAAAATGTGTTCTTACATGAGAAAAGCAGAAATAACAAAACTTCCCAGATATGAACAATATATCGCTTCTTGAATGAGGCCTATATTGGCTTTATAAGCCTTATTTTATACTTGTTTTTGAAGTATTGGCTTTGAGACCAATGTTCACAGTTTATATAAGAGACTGCATGCATTGTGGGCGAGGACAGCACACAGTATCATACTGAAGCTATAGTATGTGTTGGCTGCTGATCCTAGTAGTGGCCTGAAGGCACCCGGAAGTTAAATGGATTAGCATGCAGTCGGAACTGTGGTTACAGAGCTTTGTGTGAGACAGAGGAGAGTGACAGAGAGACATGTCCAATATGCTGTTTGTGAATGTTGTCTGTGGTTTACAGAGCTTAGAGTGAGAGAGAGAAGAGTGACTGACAGACATGTTGCTTATTCGGCAGTGTTGTTGACTATGATATTGGCTACTTGATTAGATATGCATATACTGCACAGTTATGTATTATCACCCATGCACTCTTCTGGAAATGCTGCTCATTGATAGGCGTATGAACCCCGTCAAGGACAACATCTATGAAACTACGATCTGCTACTTGATTACCGTTTTGATGCTTTTGTGTTCATTTACGGAAAAAAAGTTTCTGCATGACAACAGCGATAGTATTATGAATTATGCAAGATGTTTCACAATGTTTTGCAGAACAACATTTTGCTGCTTGTACTTACAAGTCAGTGACAAATACAACCTTATTGATTGAAGCTAATGATAAATGGTGCATTTCTATAGCACATTTACAAAGCACTACAATGTGCATTACATTCACCCATTCACACACACATTCAGACACGCACGCACGCACGCACGCACGCACGCCGCAAAGTGGCGTGCACATACATTTTTGAGGGGCAGGTGCAAAGGGTGAAAAAGGGCACCTTGTGCAGCGCGTGAAACCGCTGGCTGCCTTAATAGTGAGTGAGATTTATAGATTTTGGGGGCATAAATTATATATTAGATGTTTTTAATCTAGAATTGATCGATGTCACCATGGGACACATACTGCAGTGTACAAAACAAAAATAAAATGAAAAACTGTACAAAAAACAAACTTTCAAAAGGGCACTTTGTTGTCCAGAGGGCAAAAGGGCAGGTGCTTTAGCACCACTTGGTGTCTATCTGTGCACGCCCCTGACGCCGCACACGTGCACACACACACACGCGCACACGAGCACACACGCACGCGCACACGCACACACACGCACACGCACACGCACACGCACACACCGAATGGACCCGCTGCTGCTATTAGAAATCTCCGACCCGAAAAGCACATAGAGATGTCGGAACCGGAGCCGAACAGACCCCGCTATTATAATAAATATGAGGACCATACCCATACGAAGCAAGAGGACCCGAAATGGCCCGAATGCCGACGTTATAATTAAGAGTTGAAATATTATTAAATAAGACTTATTTCTTAGCTAAACGTAGCCCACTGGTGCTCCGGTGCTGTGCAGTGCTACTGGTCATTAACGTGTGAATGTAATCCCATGGTAGTCAATCATTGCGGACAGTTTGTAAATACAAATAAATCCACATTTTCTTTTTGGAGTTTCCATCGTGCAAGTTCAACACGCTATGACAACTCCACGGTGATGTTGTTGAACAAAGAGCTTGTCATGCCGCTCCGAAAATACCCAGCAGTCACATCTTGTAAACTGAGCCGGATCCACTCCGGGTCGGTTCGGACCCCGGGTATTTTCGGATCTCTGACTTACCCGAAGACCTCTAACACGCACACACGCGCACACCCATACACACACAGGACAGAGCAAACCTGCTCATCGGGATGCATAATATCTTAATAAAATTGCCTAGAGTGGTTCTCAAACTTTTTCAGGTCAAGGACCTTGATGTAGTTTTGTGCCAGGAACACCCAGAAGTTATGTTATAAAAATATACAACATTCTCCAAAGATTCATACAATTTTCAAGATGAGCAGCTGTACAAGCTCAAGCCATTAAATCTGCTATTATTGAATAGCCAACTTGGATAAAGTAAAAGTACTTGGATGAAGTGGTTAAAATTATATTGTGATGCTATATTAACTACTTTTGCTGGGGACCCTGTAGAACCCCCAAGGACCCCTGGGTGGGTGGGAGCTAGGGACCCCTTAGAACCCCCCAAGGACCCCTGGGTGGGTGGGAGCTAGGGACCCCTTAGAACCCCCCAAGGACCCCTGGGTGGGTGGGAGCTAGGGACCCCTTAGAACCCCCCAAGGACCCCTGGGTGGGTGGGAGCTGGGGACCCCTTAGAACCCCCCAAGGACCCCTGGGTGGGTGGGAGCTAGGGACCCCTTAGAACCCCCCAAGGACCCCTGGGTGGGTGGGAGCTAGGGACCCCTTAGAACCCCCCAAGGACCCCTGGGTGGGTGGGAGCTATAGGACCCCGTAGAACCCCCCAAGGACCCCTGGGTGGGTGGGAGCTATAGGACCCCGTAGAACCCCCCAAGGACCCCTGGGTGGGTGGGAGCTAGGGACCCCTTAGAACCCCCCAAGGACCCCTGGGTGGGTGGGAGCTATAGGACCCCTTAGAACCCCCCAAGGACCCCTGGGTGGGTGGGAGCTATAGGACCCCTTAGAACCCCCCAAGGACCCCTGGGTGGGTGGGAGCTAGGGACCCCTTAGAACCCCCCAAGGACCCCTGGGTGGGTGGGAGCTAGGGACCCCGTAGAACCCCCCAAGGACCCCTGGGTGGGTGGGAGCTATAGGACCCCGTAGAACCCCCCAAGGACCCTTGGGTGGGAGGGAGCTGGGGACCCCTTAGAACCCCCCAAGGACCCCTGGGTGGGTGGGAGCTAGGGACCCCGTAGAACCCCCCAAGGACCCCTGGGTGGGTGGGAGCTAGGGACCCCGTAGAACCCCCCAATACAAGGACCCCTGGGTGGGTGGGAGCTAGGGACACCTTAGAACCCCCCAAGGACCCCTGGGTGGGTGGGAGCTAGGGACCCCTTAGAACCCCCCAAGGACCCCTGGGTGGGTGGGAGCTAGGGACCCCTTAGAACCCCCCAAGGACCCCTGGGTGGGTGGGAGCTAGGGACCCCATAGAACCCCCCAAGGACCCCTGGGTGGGTGGGAGCTAGGGACCCCTTAGAACCCCCCAAGGACCCCTGGGTGGGTGGGAGCTAGGGACCCCTTAGAACCCCCCAAGGACCCCTGGGTGGGTGGGAGCTAGGGACCCCATAGAACCCCCCAAGGACCCCTGGGTGGGTGAGCTAGGGACCCCTTAGAACCCCCCAAGGACCCCTGGGTGGGTGGGAGCTAGGGACCCCTTAGAACCCCCCAAGGACCCCTGGGTGGGTGGGAGCTAGGGGGGGCAGAACGACAATGGTCACAAACATAACATCCGGATCATGTAAGGTGCACCGGTGCTCCGATCCGCGAAACAAAACTAGCACAACCATTGTTAGGTGACTGGCAGTGAATAGTCATTCAAAAAAAGAAACTCATTTGCAAATCTAGTTATAAAAAAGAAGAAAAAAACACAAGTGCTACTGTATTATATCACACTTTAATTGCATCAGAAACAACAGCAAGGATGGAACATTCACTTCAAAGGATACTGTGCATTGGTTGGTATCGATATTTGGGTTCATATCCACCCTCCGGTCAATATGTGTGCGCATGTGTGTGTGTGTGATAGAGGTTGATAGTTGAGTTTAGTCAGTGATTTTAATGCATGCAAGGTTGCATGCTGTGTGTGTGTGTGTGTGTGTGTGTGTGTGTGTGTGTGTGTGTGTGTGTGTGTGTGTGTGTGTGTGTGTGTGTGTGTGTGTGTGTGTGTGTGTGTGTGTGTGTGTGTGTGTGTGTGTGTGTGTGTGTGTGTGTGTGTGTGTGTGTGTGTGTGTGTGTGTGTGTGTGTGTGTGTGTGTGTGTGTGTTCGACTTGAGACTAAATTCCAAAAAAAATACCCCACACTGGGCTAGCCCGCTGTGTAAAATGCTAACTAGCAAGGTTTGTTCGCAGTATGGGGCGCACACTCACACACACAAAGGGACCCCTTGGCAAGCTGAATTCTTTTTCATGTAGTTTTAATGTTGAAGACACTGTCAGTACATAAAACACAGCCAGACTGTTAACAGAAGTGGGAGCAGAAATGAAGTACTTTCCTCAGCGAACAGCAGCACAGTCTGACGTTCCATACCGTGTGCTTTGACATCGGGACAGCCTCCCACATGTCTTAACAGTAGCCTATTCAAGCTTACAAGCAAGGTCATCACGACCCGCACAGTGAAATAATTACGCTTGATTTATCCTTTGTAGCATGCTAAAAGTAGTTTTTTTCCTTTTTAACCTTATCTGCATATAATTGGTCCTTGCTAATCGTTTGCTGTCGGGCAGAAACCCCATATTTTAACTTCGCACAAAAGCATCGTTTTGAGCTTGTAGATCTGCTACTTTTGATGCTTTTGAATTTGAATCCTAAACAGTTTTAGACATACAAGGTTTCCACCCACTATGCAGTTGTACGTCATCTTGTGAATAGGCTGTTTCTTTCCCTGCACGACACCGCCACGCAGCGAGCTGTAAGTCAGGCTTTAAGAGCAGTGGTATTCTGTCATGTAAACTACTGTAGTGTGCTTGTAAAGGCTCATTGATCTACTGTCCCTGATCCCTGCACATGGAAAGCAATGCTTGCCCCATTTTTATTTATTTATTTGTTTGAATTTTTTGCTTGTCGCTGCCTTTTTTTGCAGGAGCAGACATGCACACACAAGACACGAGCGTGCGTGTAGACACACACTCACAAATGCACGCACGCACTCACAAATGGAAAGAAAGAGAGCAGATTTCCTCCATGGCAACTAATGAATGTTGGAATCACAGTCCACTGTCTCTCTGTTGCGCTCCCTCTCTCTCTCTCTCTCTCTCTCTCTCTCTCTCTCTCTCTCTCTCTCTCACCTTTCTCCAATAACACCTCTAACACCTCTCTGCTTTCTCTATCCACCTTGTCCCTTTCACACTTCTCTCTCTCCATCTCTTTCCATCCATCTCTACCATGACAAACTCTTCATTACCATCTTGCTTCCTCTCTCTGCCTGTGTTTTCCATCTTCCTCCATCCACCCCCCCCCCCCCCCCCCCACACAGAGTTCACAGAGTTCATATCTGACAGGGTTACAGGACGATGGGACAGTGCTGTTTTCTACTGATGCATCTTATATATTAGGTATGCATGCATGTGTACAGTGTACACTGCAAGTCAAGCCTTCTAGATGAGTGTCTGTGTCTCGCAGTTCGATTTGACCAATCACTACCAAACATGTGTTTTAAACATTTTAAGTTCAAGGACACGCATATAACTAAGAGTGTATAAATGGAACCAAATTGAGCCGTAAGGTCAATTTGTTAGTTACCTCTCTGCATTACAGACCTGTAAGTTAAGGGTTGGTCAGATGTAGTCAGAGATCCATATTGGAGCCACAGCTGCCACACTGTCCTTTTTTTCTTTTCTTTTCTCTGAAGCATTGGATCTTACAATGGCAGTGTATGTACAGTAACAGAGAGAGAGAGAGGGAGGGGCAGGCATGTGACCGCAGGTAGAGAGCTTAGCTGAAACTCGTTGTTTAAAACAGTACTTCTGCTGTTAACAAATACCTCCCACGTGCTTGCGCACACACACACACACGTACACACACACGCACTCGCACTATCAGCAGGTATGTAGAATCGGTCCTGACTATTTTGAAATCTGGGTGCATGCCATGGGTGTGCGTGCGTCCGTGTGCGTGTGTGCAGCCTGTGAGGCTTCTGGGTGTGTCCCGCTGCTGAGCAGTAACATACACCCTGGACGGGACGGGGTCATGTCTAGGTTAGTGAGTCTTTTACTGTGAGAACGGAAGTGCCACTGGATAAAGACACACATTTCATAACACAGTTCTCACAGTTGGATGCTTTGAAAAAATGAAAAGTAAAGCAAAAGTACCTCAACATTTTACAATATTTGAGTACATGTATTTAGATACTTTCCGCCACTGAGTGTCAGGGAAAAAACTTCTGTGACC
This sequence comes from Electrona antarctica, assembly GCF_951216825.1. Classification (NCBI taxonomy): domain Eukaryota; kingdom Metazoa; phylum Chordata; class Actinopteri; order Myctophiformes; family Myctophidae; genus Electrona; species Electrona antarctica. The sequence continues at coordinate 42,356,544 of NC_136809.1, forward strand.
GGTAGGCTTGTAACCTCTTAGCTCCATATTCTAACTTTTTGTGTGTTCACACAAAACACAACTCTCTCACACACACACACACACACACACACACACACACACACACACACACACACACACACACACACACACACACACACACACACACACACACACACACACACACACACACACACACACACACTTAAAGGAGAATTCCGGAACAGAGCTTTTCAGAATTCCGGAACAGAGCTTTTCTTATCACAATCTGATCTGATGTCCAATAAATAAAAACAACATTCAGAGAGGACTGCAGCTCAGAGCATGCGCGCTGGGTCTAGAGGACCGCAGCTCAGAGCATGGACGCTGGGTCTAGAGGACCGCAGCTCAGAGCATGGACGCTGGGTCTAGAGGACCGCAGCTCAGAGCATGGACGCTGGGTCTAGAGGACCGCAGCTCAGAGCATGCACGCTGGGTCTAGAGGACCGCAGCTCAGAGCATGGACGCTGGGTCTAGAGGACCGCAGCTCAGAGCATGCACGCTGGGTCTAGAGGACCGCAGCTCAGAGCATGGACGCTGGGTCTAGAGGACCTCAGCTCAGAGCATGGACGCTGGGTCTAGAGGACCGCAGCTCAGAGCATGCACGCTGGGTCTAGAGGACCGCAGCTCAGAGCATGCGCTCTGGGTCTAGAGGACCGCAGCTCAGAGCATGCACGCTGGGTCTAGAGGACCTCAGCTCAGAGCATGGACGCTGGGTCTAGAGGACCGCAGCTCAGAGCATGCACGCTGGGTCTAGAGGACCGCAGCTCAGAGCATGCACGCTGGGTCTAGAGGACCTCAGCTCAGAGCATGGACGCTGGGTCTAGAGGACCGCAGCTCAGAGCATGCACGCTGGGTCTAGAGGACCGCAGCTCAGAGCACCCAGAGGACCGCAGCTCAGAGCATGCGCGCTGGGTCTAGAGGACCGCAGCTCAGAGCACCCAGAGGACCGCAGCTCAGAGCATGCGCGCTGGGTCTAGAGGACCGCAGCTCAGAGCATGCACGCTGGGTCTTTCGCCCCGTTCGCCTCTTTACAGAAGGCCCTCTGGCACAAAACACTGTGCAACATCTTGGTCATTATGAAAGGCAGATTTCGAGCGATCAGAATAAGCGATTTAGCCTAATACCCATGCAGCACACACGCTCAGAGCTGCGCTGCGCTGTGGATGCTATGTAATTTTTCACCTGTACCACTCATTATTGGATATAACAACAGGTTATGGTGAGAAAACGGTTAGTCCGGAATCCTCCTTTAAAACATTTTATTGTATACTCACTAACTATGCAATGCATAGCAGGTTTCTGTTTTTGTACTTTTAATCAAACGGCATTATTGAATACAGGCCTTTTAATCGTAACAGAGTATTTGTACATTGTGGCGTTGCTACTTTGTAGGCTATACTTAAGCAAAACATACCGGAGTACCTCTTTCACCACTGGTGCCAATTTACCTCAAAATGGACCCTTGTGGATAGTGTGATCCATGTGTATGTGTGCGTGCGTAAGCGTGCATGTTTTTTGCAGTATTTTGATCACATCCTGAATAATATAAGGCAATAAAACCAAGGGTCTTGTAAACGCAGCACATTGAACACAGAACACAATTTAATCCACAGCATTTCTTCACAGCCCTTAGCCTTTATTGAGATATCAAATCACCTTCAAATCATCATGTCACTGTACTGTACAGTACAGGGATAAAAGGCAACAGCAATGACCAGTTATGACCTGTTATTGACAGTTTGTTGATGGATCATCCTGTCAAGTAATTTGGACAGCGTGCGTGCCACACCTGTAAACATGACCAATGATTCCATGTTCCCTGTTCATGTTAACGCAAACGGAATGTCACAATTTTAAACCACTTTAACCATTATTTTATACTTTGGCTTAAAAAGACAACTATCAGCTTGTAGATCTGCTCTTTTGGAAAAAAACGTGAACATTTGTGAAAATCTTTGAATATACAGTATGGGGCATGAAAACGTTTGAGCACCACTGATAATGGATTTTTCAGAAACCTTTTGGGATTGGGCTCAGGTCTTAATTGGTTAAGACGATTTCTAGAGAGAAGCGGTTGCTTTTCTACAATCATGAGTGCAGTTAGCAGACTCTCATCCAGGGTATGAGATCAGACTGCACGCCATGAACCATAATCCACAAACAACAAGGTATGGTCACATAAGTAGAGTGCAAAGAGAACTATTTAGGGTTTTACTTCAGGTAAACATCAAACGTATCATCTGTCTAGACAACCATCTGTTGTCACGGTTAGGCAAGACAGCGTAGAGGACCCAAGTGCAAGATGAGAGGCAGCTCAGATCGAATTAAAGTATTTATTTAACCAAACCAGAGGAGTAGGCATTCAGTCATAAAAAGTCCAGGTATACAGGCAAAGGTCAAAATACTAGTAGGCAGTCAGAACACAGAGAACAAGGAGTACAAAGGGAAAACACTAAACTGGGAAAACTAGGGGATCTGCAAACGAGGAGTCAAGAAACAAGGTACTAATACTCACAGTGACAATAACAACAACTGAACACACCAGGACATATAAATAGACATGGACTAACTGGACACAACTGACAATCAACACAGGGATTGGCTGGGAGACTAACTGGACACAGGTGGAGAAAACTACACTAATCACAAGGTTAGACAAGGCGGGTAAACAAGGGCAACACAGGAAACCAAGAGACACTGATTACTACAAAATAAAAGGAACAGAACAGTAAAACACTACTAAATCTAGGAACATAAGAAAACACAGCAGGGTGACAGAACAGGTCACGGATCGTGACATCTGTCTCAATACGTTCTCTAAAATAACATTATTAAATTCTGGGGAAGAGATAAGGGACAACTTAAGATATTTCCATGGAAATAGGGATACATTTAAAGGGAAACTTCACCCTTTTTGCAAAAAAAATACATGTTAATGGCGTTTAGAAGATTTAGAACACTTCCCTGGGGGTCTTTATGTGTGTAATATGTGGTTTTAGATATTTTTGATTTTAGCAATGAGCCCAGTGTCTGTCCCTCTTTTTGAAACCGCCTCCTCGCCACTCGCCAGAGTCGCCCTACACACTTGACCTCGATATGCGCGTTCATGCGAGGCTGCGCCATATTAAGTGTCGTCCGAAACCAAGCAGCCTTGAGTGGAAGTGGCTTATAAATCCCTCAAGAGCGAGTCTATGCCGATCTAAACTCGATTGCCTTGTGCAGCCCTGCTCTCTGTCCGCATGGAAACCGCGACCTACAAATGTAAGAACCACCACAAATAATTGATAAATAAACTGCTCCTAAACAATCTTCATCTGATGCAGAATAGACTCCAACTGATGTTCACAAGGGCTCTTTATTTACCCCACCGTGAAAAACGTTAAAGGTTACTTTAGTAACCACGGTTGTATATATAAATTGAACGAAATACCTTTCGTTTATGGGTAGGTTTCCTTCAAAACCTAGCTGCAGAACATTATTTTATGTACTCCCAGGACAGAAAATTCTAGAATTTTCGCTGTCCTGGGCTCTAAGGGTGACGTAGGAAGCCACGCCTATCCCGTATAGATACCTGCGTGGCTACGTCAGCCCTCATTCGGAACTTTTCTTCTGCTTTAGAGAACAGAAGGGCGTTCCACGAAAGGTATTTCGTTCAATTTATATATACAACCGTGGTTACTAAAGTAACCTTTAACGTTGTATTATATAGAAATTTCACGAAATACCTTTCGTTTATGGGACTTTATGAACTCCCGTGACCTGAACTTCCAGTGGGTCCCAGGTAAACCTTTTGGGAGGGGCTCGGACCCTTTTGGGTCCAGAACCTAGTCCTTGTGGAGAGCAGGAGGCAGCGCTATGCTGCCCTGATGCTTTACTGAGCAGCGGCCCCCAAGACCGCGTGCGCTAGCGAAGGCGCTGCCACATCTAGGTTATAGTATGTGGCGAAAGTCGAGGGTGTAGACCAGCTTGCTGCTGTGCAGACTTCCTGAATGGAGACACCCTTGTAGAGTGCCCAGGAAGCTGCCACACCTCTTGTGGAGTGGGCCCTCAGGGCTTGAGGGGAATCCACGCCTTGGCTAGTGTAGGCCAGACGGATGGCTTCCACTATCCAGTTAGAGATAGTGACCTTCGTGACGGGCTTTCCTTTGGTCCTGGCACCCCAGGACACAAAGAGTTGGCTTCCTTGTCTGAAGGGAGCCAGTCTATCCGCGTATATGCGTAAAGCTCTGACTGGGCAGAGGCAATTAAGCCTGCTGTCTTCGTCAGAGGAGAACGGCGGGGGATGGAAAGCCTGTAGGTTCACTGGCACACACACTGAGAGAGCATTTTTGGGAATGAAGGCGGAGTTTGCCTTTAGGGTGACCTTGGTCGACCCCTCATCGAACCTCATGCAGTCTGGAGAGATCGAGAGCGCATGTAGGTCGCTGACCCTTTTTGCTGTCGTGAGTGCGATCAGGAGAGCCACCTTCAGGGTTAGGAGCTTGAGGCTCACGGTTTGTAGTGGTTCAAAGGGTGCTGTAGCCAGAGCCTTTAGAACCAGGGACAAATCCCACGAGGGAACGAGGGATCTGCATGTCCTATGTTCCCTGCGTACACCCTTCATGAATTGTTTTACCAGCGGGTGCTTCCACACCGTCTGGTTATCAAAGCCTGGGTGGCAGGCAGAGATTGCCGCCAAATGGACCTTGACTGAGGAGAGGCCTAGACACCTGTCTAGGAGCTCCTGCAGGAATGACAGGACGTCGATCACTGAGGCCTGGTAGGGGACTGTTTGGTCTGGTCTTCGTGAGCACCAATGCTCGAAGACGCGCCAGGCTGTGTCGTAACGGTCCCTTGTTGACTGGGCTCTGCCTTTCTGAATCGTTTCGATTACGTTCGGAGGTAGACCCACGGCAGTCAACATCACCCTTTGACGGGCCAGACCCATAGGTCTAGGTCCTGGGGGTGAGGGTGGAAGATCTCCCCCCTCGCTTGAGAGAGGAGATCCGCTCGAAGGGGAATTCTCCACGGCTGGTCGTAGAGGAGAGGGGTTATTTCCGACCTCCAGACCCCCCACGACGGGGCTATTAGGAGCACCTTCAGACCCTGAGTCCTCACTCTGTCCAGAGTGGGGCTGATGAGGGATAGCGGGGGAAAGGCGTAGAGAAGGGTTTTGGGCCATTGGTGTGACAGAGCGTCTAGCCCCAACGTTGATGGTCCCCTGATTGCGAAGAAGAGGGGACACTTCGTGTTCTCCTCTGTGGCAAAGAGATCCACCTTGGATTTCCCAAACCTGCTCCAGACCTGGGCCACTGCATGAGGGTGTAGTGACCAGTCTGAGTAGCGGAGAGGTCCTCTGGACAGCAGGTCTGCCCCTGTGTTCAGAAGACCTGGGACGTGACACGCTACTATTGAGAGGACGCGTGTGTTGCACCACAGGATCAGTTTCTGAGCCAGTTGATGAAGACGAGGGGACCTGAGTCCACCTTGTCTGTTGATGTAGCACATGGCCGTGGTGTTGTCTGTCCTGACTAGGACATGGCAACCCAGGATGCGCTGCTCGAAGTGTTTCAGGGCGAGGAAGACTGCCATGAGCTCTAAGTAATTTATGTGAAGGGCACGTAGTGGCCCCAACCATAAACCTCTGGCTGTGAGTCCTTCCATCGTGGCTCCCCAGCCTGTCATGCTGGCGTCTGTAGTGATGACTTTCCTGATCAGAGGCTTTCCCATGGGGACGCCCTCTGAGAGGGTTTTCCTGTCTGACCACCATTGAAGGGCTAGTATGCATTGTGATGTTACTGTTACCTTCTGGTGCCGACGGTGCATTGGTACATGTAGAGAGCCTATCCATCGTTGGAAAGGTCTCATATGTAGCCTTGCTAGGCGGATTAAATAGACCGCAGAGGCCATTAACCCCGCCATCCGGAGGCATGCATGAAAAGGAATCGAGCGTCCCCTTTTGAATGACGCCACGCACTGCAGTGTTGCGTCTATTCTCTCTTGGCTCAGGCGGGCCGTGTAAGAGATTGAGTTCAGTGTTATGCCTATAAAGTCTATTGACTGTGTTGGCATAAGCATGCTCTTCTCGTGGTTTATTATAAACCCAAGCGAGTCGAGGTGGCTGAGCACACGATGTGTGTGCGACAGTGCTTCTCGTGGAGAGTCTGCAAGTAGGATCCAGTCGTCTACGTATGTAGCGAGACGGATCCCTTGCTGTCGGAGCGGAGCGATAGCTGCCGCGGTGCACTTTATGAAGACTCTGGGACTCAGTGACATTCCGAAGGGAAGGACTGTGTACTCGTACACTTTTCCTCTGAACCCGAAGCGCAGAAATTTTCTGTGCGGCGGGTAAATCGGAATGTGGAAATATGCGTCTTGCAGGTCTATTGACGTAAACCAGTCCCCTTCGCGAATTAGGCGTAGGAGGACTGGTGGAGTAAGCATTTTGAATCGCAGCTTTTTTAAGTGACGATTCAATGCCCTCAGGTCTAGAATGGGACGGAGTCCGCCCCCCTTTTTCTTTACCAAGAAATAGCGGGAGTAAAAACCGTTCATTGATTGGTCGAGGGCCACCTCTGTGATGGCGCCTTTCTGCATTAATGAATTGATTTCCTCTTGCAGAATGGCGGCCTTTTGCCCGCTCGCTTCTGAGAAAATAATTTTCCTGGAAGTGGGCGGTTTCGAGGCGAATTGTAGCCTGTATCCTGTCTGAATTGTACGGATTATCCACGGGGAAGCCCCGGATATCCGCCATTGTGACAGATGACGTGACAAAGGGTTCCCTGTGCTTGTCAGCGTGGTGCATGGCCTGCCTAGGGGAAGACTTACTTTGTGTGAAATGTCTCCCTCTAGTGAATTTTTTCGGTATTGAGTTTGGAAAAAATTGGCGTGGAGTTCCTGGCCTGTGACAGCTAAAGCTGTCACAGTGTGGGTTATCTTTCCCACTGGGCCTATGCCCTTCAGAGTTGGTTTTATTGTTTTTTGTGTTTTTTGTTTTTTTTGTTTTCTTTATTGAACAACGTGGAAAAACATACACATGTGAATTGCACATAACAATTTTGGGGGTCTGTACAACGGTGCTCACAGCACTGTGTACAGGCCCCCTTAAGCGCTTCAGCGCAGGCTCTGAGGTGAGATCTGTGATCCCCACCTCTGGCCTTGAACTCTGAGTGTGGTGGGGAAGATGACCCGGCCCGGGCAGGTCATTTGCGCTTCCCCTGGCCTCGGCCTCTGGGAGCGCTCCTGGCCTTGTAGGGCGGCGGAGAGGTGCGGCGGTCTGCTCTGCCTCGGCCTGCAGGCTGTCGCTGTCTATCTCCGCTCCGGTCCTGGGACCTGGGTTTGTCATCGGTCTTGGCCTTCCAGGGTGCCTTCTTAGCCTTGGGGCGGCCTACCGGGGCGGCCTGGTTGGCCAGCGGTTCGAGCGCCTTCATCGTCTTGGTGGAGGACTCGAGCTGTTGGATGGTCTCTGACATCTTGGCCAGAGCGTCCTTAAACATACTGTCTGGGTGGATATTTCCAGCCACAAACTCTTTCTTTGTCTCCAGGGAGATGGCGCTGGTCTGATCGACCCAACGCCATCTCTCCTGGAGGATGGAACATGCCATTGCCTTGGCGTTGTGGAGAGTGGAGTCCCTCTGGAGGGTGGCCATCTCGTGATTCAGGCGGCGTAACTCGGCCAGGTCTTCTGGCAGTTCCGCTAGCTGGACTTTAATGGACTTCTGTCCCATCTCAATGAGGAGGCTCTTCATGGAACCCTGGAGAAGTGCTCCTGCATTGAGGGCCTTCGCCACGAAGGACATGTGTGCATACTGCCACTTGTTCAGTTTTGAGGCTTCCCTCACGCTGCTGGACAGGAGCTGCGGTTCCTTTACGTGGTGATCCACTCTAGGAGCTGCAGGGTTGGCCAGGTAGGCCGCTATAGCCTTGTCCATAGCTGGCATGAAGTCTATGGCGAGGGTTTGTTTATCTGGTATGTCGTTGGGCCCCTTGGCGCTGGCCTTGGGAAAATCCACCTTCAGGAGGGGTTCGTCCCAGGCGTGCATCATGGCCTCCTCGAAGCCCTGTGCCATAGGGAGCTTCTGTCTTCTAGGTGCAGGGGGGGGGGCGGACTCATCAGTCCTGCCTTCCCATGGTAGTACCTTGACAGTTGACTTAGGCCATGTGTGGTTACAACGTGCACTAGCCTTCCTGTATATCTCGTAAATATTGGAGTCATCCATGGGGGGTACAGGAGGCGGGGGGACAGGAGCCCTGGCTTGCTGGTGCTCCTGTATTTCCATGGCATCCAGGTCGTCGAAGGGGCGACGAGTGGTGCTGACGTAGTCCCCGGGGGAGAGGTCATCATGGCCATCTCGCTCGTCCGCGTAGGCCTCGTCCAGGACGTGGTAGTCCTGGAGTTGCTCCTGGAAGGAAGGGAGCTCGTCATCACGAAGCTCCCCTTCCTCCCTGGTAGTCCAATGCTCCCCACCGGGAGACATTGCGCGGTCTGGGGAAGGGTCCAGGCGGTCCACCATATAGCTGGGTGCAACAGCAGGCTGTCTGCGTCTAGCTGTATGTCTGGGCGGGCACTCAATGGTGGCCTGCACGACGTGTTGTCGAGCACGTGGAGCTGGGGAAGAGCGGCGCGGTGCGAAGGTATCCCTTGGCCTCGCGCCATGAGCCTCGTAATCAGTGGCCTCGTGAGCCCTGGTTGCAGAGGCTGAAGTAGCGTACCTGTCTCGGCTAGCGCCGGCAGGTGCTGCTCTTGAAGAAGAGGCTCCGGTTGGGGCTCTGTTGCCCGAGTAGTCGAGCCTCTGTCTCGGGGTAGCTCGTTGTCCCTTTGGCGGGACTTGTATGCGAGCTCGTCGCGGGGGAGGAGTGGGGCTCCTCTCTCGGAGTCCGTGGGCGGCAAAGTTGTCATAATACCTTTGGACACGTCCGAGCCTGTTGTTTAGGACGTCGTCGTCCATTTCCTCACAATGGAGGCAAACGGGACCGATTTCCTCCATGGACTCACGGGTGTGGGTGAGGCCGAGACAATACATGCACTCGTCATGCCCGTCTTTGCCCGACATCGTGTTCCCGCATCCCCAGGTGGAGCACGTCTTTTGTTTGGGGCCTTCTTGACAGTCGGCGGGCACCGGCTGTCGTCGATGGCGTCTTTCCCCGGGCTGGGTCTCCCTCGTCAGCGACATGGTTGCTTGTAGAGAGAGGAGTCCGAGTGCTTAACAGCCACAGGTTTATCTTCCTCGTGGCGTGTAATAGTAGACCACAGGCGTATCTGCCTAGTAGCGCTAAGCTAACTATCGATAGCTTTAAGCTAACAAACGCTAGCTTTAGCGAGAGAGAAAAAGAGGCGCGAGCTGTTTTTTCGACAAGCTAGCGTAGCAACAAGTTGCCTAGAACTCACTTGTGTCGAAGTTCGGCTTTTTTTCTCGAGAAGTATCCTTCTGTTTGCTTCGAGAGTGTGCCAGAGATCTCACGGTCCTAAAGAATTAATCTCTCGGCCGAGTTTGCGAGATATATTACCCTGCACACACTGGAATGTTAAAGTTCGTTCTCGCAGCTTAGCAGAAGAAAAGTTGAATGAGGGCTGACGTAGCCACGCAGGTATCTATACGGGATAGGCGTGGCTTCCTACGTCACCCTTAGAGCCCAGGACAGCGAAAATTCTAGAATTTTCTGTCCTGGGAGTACATAAAATAATGTTCTGCAGCTAGGTTTTGAAGGAAACCTACCCATAAACGAAAGGTATTTCGTGAAATTTCTATATAATACAACTATAAATGAAACCACACAAACAAAAAAACTTTTAACACAATGATTTATAAACACCATGGATGTAGGCCTATATGACATGTCCTTTTTGACAGTCACGCTGTATTTATTTTTAAATGTCCATATTAATGAAATCCACATATCACACAAACATTATACACGATGCAATGCAATATAACTGTACAAACAAAATAACAGGTAACACAATGGCATGATGGTAACCATGGCAACGAATAGTGTCTGTTTCCTGTTTCTGCACAAGGAGGGCGAGTGTATTTCCAAACTTTTTATACCCAGCACCCTAATCAAGGGAACTTGATTCAGCTGGAGGGGCACTTCCTGACGAGGGAACCTCCCGAGAGCACTTCAAGTCAAGGGACTGGTTTCAAAAAGGGCCACAGAGTGTCACTGGCCATGGGCACACTTACTTTCTGGACTACATTGTCTCAGTAAGACAGCCCTCCCCCTATCCACAAGGAGGAGCAGTGCACCAAAGCATTATGGGAATTGTAGTCCAGGAAGGAAGTGAGCCCAGTGTTGATGACATCAGAGACACTGCATGGCTCACTGCTAAAATCTAAAATATCTAAACCCACATATTACACACATAAAGGCCCAAAGGAAAGTGTTCTAAATCTTCTAAACGTCATTAACATCTTTAATGTGGTTAACATATATTTTCTTTTCATTCCATATATTTGTATTGATGTTGTATTTGTTATGGATAACAACAGTTCTAGGGCTGTGAATCTTCGGCTATCTCACAATTCGATTCGATTTTGATACTTGGGGTCACGATTCGATTAAAGCTCTATTTTGAATTGTTTTATATTGTTGCAATTGGAATTTGAATCATTTTTCCCCACACCTCTGAAATATTCCCAATGGCAGGTAGACACAATCACATTCGAGATCACATCACAAAAGGTATCATTCTTACACAAAGAGTTAAATAGTTGACAAAGGAAGGCCTCTCATTGGTCAGTCAGGTGTGACTGTGTGCACAGGAGGGGAGAAGCTGAGGAAGACATTTACTATTGAAGAGAGTGTAAAGCGTTTACTGTATGAGGAGTGAGCACACATGCTGAAAGTAGCTATACAGTATGCCGTAGTAGTGCATTGTGTGCCATTTACAGTGGCGGAGAAGAACCATGAAATCCACACAGAAGTGAAAAGTAAGAGTGTGTGTGTGTGTGTGTGTGTGTGTGTGTGTGTGTGTGTGTGTGTGTGTGTGTGTGTGTGTGTGTGTGTGTGTGTGTGTGTGTGTGTGTGTGTGTGTGTGTGTGTGTGTGTGTGTGCGTGCGTGCGTGCGTGCGTGCGTGCGTGCGTGCGTGCGTGCGTGCGTGCGTGCGTGCGTGCGTGCGTGCGTGCGTGCGTGCGTGCGTGCGTGCGTGCGTGCGTGCGTGCGTGCGTGCGTGCGTGCGTGCGTGCGTGCGTGCGTGCGTGCGTGCGTGCGTGCGTGCGTGCGTGCGTGCGTGCGTGTGCGCGTGCGTGTGCGCGTGCAACCCATTACACCCTGTGTATAGATGGTGAACGGTCTCTTACTGAAGTGCGGTGTGGAAGTAATCTGAACATTTCAATTGCTTGACTCAGCTGAAATAAATAAAGGCCAGGCCCGGATTGGACCCAATTGTTACCACCTATTCCATCCATACTGCAGAGTAAAGTCAACCTGGGTGAATTATTACTTATTGACGTATTTTACCATTAAATTATTATAGTGCATGGACGTCCATGGCCTAATTATGCATATCAGGTTGGGGGAAATGTTGTGATTCACTGATTTAGATGGCTGAGCCAACACCAAGTTTTAGGTACTCTTTATTACAATAAAGAACAATCTTCAACATGGATATACTGTAGAAAACATTCAGCCCCTATGTTTAACAAACACAATATCAGTTGCATGAGGTTCTTTACATCCCTGATTTGTGTCTATGAGGCACCAATCATGTAGTTTACATCACATTGTAATGACGGCTGCGTCAAATCTTCTCTTTTGGGGGAAATGAGGGTACCCAACGGAAACAGAAGCCTGCATGGATAATAATGCTAGTCAACTTAAAAGAGGGACAAATTTGAAACTTTACAGAGCTATTAAAATCAGTATTTCAGAACCGTAATTTTCTTTTTTGGGGAAAATCGATAATGTTATTATGTGCCCTTTTTCAAAATCTCTGTGGCTGTATTTATTTTATTTTTATTATTAGTCTACATAAAAATTACATCAATATCAACCTTTAAATGCACAATTATGGGGAGGCTGCATTATTGATTAGTAAGTTAAAGTTGCATTTAGACTCGTCATGAGGGGAACATTTATTTCACACCTGACGTCATTAACTATCCAAAAGGGAATATTCTCCCTTAAAATTGTATTAATTTGACCGTGTTGTTTGAAGAAAAATAACACACCCACCCGGCTACGCAGTATGGTATATCAGGCCTTAAATGTTTATGATGAAGCTTTTCTCAGACACTTTGGTATCATAGATCATAAATAGTAAATAGAAGTACATTTATAAACCACGTTCTTGACATTCGGACGGTTATCGAGAAATGCAGGGAGGTTATAAAGAGCATCATACAGTAGCTTCCATTTAGGTTTCTGCTCTGAAATATTTAACGTCACTCCCTGGATGACAATTCTTCCCGGGCTGGGTTGTCGGTAGACAGCCAATGCTTGGATGGTACAGTAGGCTGCATTACGCCATTTTCTCGGCTGTCCTGGAGAAAAAAAAGTATCCATCAGATTTTTTTACAGTATGTGCGTGTGTGTGTGCGCGTGCATGCGCATAATACACAGCTGGCAAGCAAACTGGGACACAGGGTGTGGTGTACAAGGCCTGGTTTATTATATTCGTAGTCAGGAAATAGCCGATCTACAAGCTCATGTGAAATCAAGTAGAAAATCCGGTGTAAAATCTGATATAAAATCCTGTATAAAGCCAGGTACAGTATTAATTCCATTTCAGTAGGAATGGACATTCCTGGCTGTAGCGGGTGGGGGTTGAGTGAGACTGAGACAGTGACGGGATGCTCTCTTTATATCCGACAGGGAGCCTTCCCCCCGTCACTGACATAATCTTACAGACCTAACCCACCTCCACCCACGGGGGCCACCGACGCTATTGAACCTGCTCTTCAGATTGACACAAGACACCGGCAGCCCAAAGGCCATCTTTTGTGTGTGTGTGTGTGTGTGTGTGTGTGTGTGTGTGTGTGTGTGTGTGTGTGTGTGTGTGTGTGTGTGTGTGTGTGTGTGTGTGTGTGTGTGTGTGTGTGTGTGTGTGTGTGTGTGTGTGTGTGTGTGTGTGTGTGTGTGTGTGTGTGTGTGTGTGTGTGAGAATATAGTAGTTGTGAGGACCCAAATGTCCCCACAAGCATAGTAGAATATGAAAAACCGATTTTTTCATATTTACAAATAGAAAAAGATTCAGGTTGGTCTTAGGATCATGATTACATATGTTAGAATAGAATTATGCATCTTTCTTTTTTTATTCGGCTTTATGGTTACGGGTATAAAAAATGCCATTTATAACATACTGTAGTCGTCCTAAAATGTCTATGTGCTCAGAAGTACAATAGTACAGAGTCAGACACACACACACACACACACACACTGTGTGTGTGTGTGTGTGTGTGTGTGTGTGTGTGTGTGTGTGTGTGTGTGTGTGTGTGTGTGTGTGTGTGTGTGTGTGTGTGTGAGAGAGATTGACTTGACTGACCGTGTCAGTCACCCGGGGAATAGCAGTAAGAACAGAATTTCCCAGACACTGTGGGTTTATTGATCGGGCCATTGCATCGTTTAACCTCTGAAATAATGTAATTTTTGGTGGTTCTAAAAACTCCTCATGCCTTTGTTTTAATGCTAGTGCATATATATGCATGTGTGTGTGTGTGTGTGTGTGTGTGTGTGTGTGTGTGTGTGTGTGTGTGTGTGTGTGTGTGTGTATTGTACTATTTTGTTGCTGTCAAGCAGAAACCTCTTATGTCCATATTTTAACTTTGTGTTTTTTCCTAACTGAACGCCCATCATACTACAGCATCACAACGTAAACGCAGTGCAAAGTGACACGTTTCGAGCTTGTAGATCTGCTATTATTATTTTGTTCCTCTCAATTTGAATCCTGAAAAGTATGACAGATTTGGACATTGTTTCCATCCGACAGATGACATGTAAAATACCTAATGTTGTGTTGTGAGATTTATTGCCTCATAATTGAGTTTTAATTGTTTCTTTTTGCGTGTAATTGAATAATTGATGGTTTGAATAATAAAGTTCTAATCTAATCTCATTTATTAAATATTTAATCACTGCAGTAATTTATAGGTATAGAGGCATCTGAGGACACACCAGGTTCACCGTTGGCTAAAACAAAAATGCATACTAAAATAAAAAGGCTACAGCACTTTATCCCAAAACACATCTCAGCCGTGGGAGTGCATGGGTCGCCACATAGTGAACAGAAGAGATGAATAAATATATACCATCTCTTGGATGTATTACAAATAATGCATGAACACAACTATAGACATAATATTGTTCTGAATAACGTTCTTCACTTATACTGTAGAGTTGAGATGTTTTATATCTCTAGTTTTAAGCCTATAGTTCAGACCAACAATTTGTGATGAGGCAAACCCATTACACGTCCGAATGATGCTTTCTCGTGAGAAGTAAGTTGCCACAAACTCAAAGAATGCGACGCATCCACAACACATTGTGATATATATATACACATATTTCCCGGGTGCATTCGACACTGTTGTACGATGGAGCATAAAATAAGCATTTCCATTAAATTACTGTTTTTGCTGTTTGGCATTTTGAGGGAATTGAAGATAAATATTATCATTCCCCCATACGTCCAGGACCCCTGGCCCCGGTAGAGATGGCCCCGGACAGTATAAAACGGCAGTGTGGTCTTAATTACACCATTACGTTACATATGATGACCAGACGTCCTGGTTTGGTCAGGATCGTCCAGGCTTCAAGCTGGGTGTCTCGAGTCCCGACAAATATCTCCCGGATGGTTTTCACCACAGTTAAACTAATAACACTTGTATTGTACATCTGTTTAAGGGATGGGACGATATGAAAATTTCCCGTCACGATTAAGGTGGTTGCACACTGGCCGTGTTTTTCGGAAAACCGATGGAGAAACGCCGCTAGAAATAAAAAAAATGTGCTCTGTGTGCAGGGACCTTAAACTTTATTGTGACAAAAGTAATTGTGATTAACGATAGCTCATCAAAATAATTATGCTTAAGACAACTATTC
>NC_136809.1:42374083-42391583 GCF_951216825.1 Electrona antarctica
AACATTACCAAATTATGTTCTTTATGCTATATGGATAGGCAGAGGCTATAGATTTAGAACTCCGACAACGTGCAAATTTAACATTTGCTCATTTTGTCGGAATGAGAATATAAGAATTAACACTGGAGTGACTGGACATAGGCTATTATAGCCAGCCATAATCGTTAAAACTTAGATTCGATCGAAGAAGAAGCTTGTCGTTGCATCAGAACTGCAGGTTCGAGCGCGTTTTTTGAAGGTTAACGCGTAGAAAACCCACTCAGAAATCAAGTTGCCAGTGTTCAGCGGACGCGCACCAGAGCTGTACATATGCAAGTCAAACAGCGGTCTAAATGTGATCACAGTCAGCAGGATGATTAGATTTCATATAAAGCAGCATGTCTCTGCTTTATGTTCAGTTTTTATTACAGTGAGCTGATGTGTTACTGTCGCTCCGGCTGTTGCTTCTAATATTCTGTCTTCGGACAAGCGCTGTAGGCTATATACTGTGTGTGTGTGTGTGTGTGTGTGTGTGTGTGTGTGTGTGTGTGTGTGTGCGCGCGTGCGTGCGTGCGTGCGCGTGCGTGCGTGCGTACAGCGTGTTTGAAATGCAGCGTTCCTCGATCTAGCCTATGTGATTCGATCGATCCATATATCTCAATCTTGAGGGATATTGCGCGCGTGTGTGTGAGAGCGCGCGCGCGCGACAGAGAGAGAGAGAGAGAGAGAGAGATGTTGCATATAAAGTCTCAAGTTCAACTTGTATTGTAACCTTGAAATTTAATGATTTCAGAACGCAGGATTGGTTGTAGTAATTTCGACTAATCGTTTTCTCCCCGTATCTTTTTCCCCCCGTCCCCCGAATATCCTATAGCCTAGGCCTAAGTAATCATAGTCGTTTTGACGATATGATCATTATGGTTACTGATCTAATTTCCATCAGCCAGTTGCATGGAATAGGTCTACGTAGCCTACAATATGACAATGGAGACTTAAAACACAGCAAACAAATCAGTGATGTCTCACTCTATGCCACCCTCATAGGTTTTTACTGTGCAGTGCACCCTCAGGCTGAAATGGTTTACCCTTTGACCTGTATGCTAGTCTATTTGTTGTGTTGTTTTTAGGCATTACAGCCACATGCACCATATAAGTGGTCCTGCAAAATTATTTATGTCAAAGGACCTCCAAAATTATAGTGTGCCAAGGACCCCCCAGAAAAGAAGATTTACGCAAAAAATATAATAAATAATAAATATATTCAAGCTTGTGCATCATGTATTTTTTTTGAAAGGTAGGCTATTGAAAGTGTTGAAATTGCAGGTCATCTCACAGGTTTAAAGAACAGGTGTAAAGAATAAAGTGGGTGATCTTTTTGCCCCTGCATGTGTGTGCTAAATCATTTGGTCGTTTTTTTTCGTGAGGAGGAAGGATAGTGATAGAGTGAGAGCAGGAGAGGATTGATTGATTGATTGATTGATTGATTGATTGATTGATTGATTGAATGAATATTGAATTAGTCATGTAAACATAACAGTCTGACTTTAAGGTTTATCACAATAAAAATCCTGGGGACTATATGTGTTCAATATTAATGAACATAACAATAAAGCATTTACACAATAATACATATCAACAAATACAAACACTACATACAGAGGAGATAAGCGGAAAATGGCGGCAGTGAATGACACCTCTTTTCTATGGGAATTTACACTTACCTCCTCTCGTGGTCTCCTGGTAGATGTTTTTTCAGGCCAATTTGGAAAGAAACCAGTGCAACATTGGAGAAAAGAGAAAGGCAGGATAGAAACAGGTCAAATGATAATAAATATATGTACATAATATACAGCTATGTAGGCTACATGATGTTTGGAACATCAGCATCATATGCAGGTGTGTAGGCCTACAGTTGGAGGCCATTGATATTGTCCTTTTCTTTTTGCTGAGGTTTGCGTGATCTGCGCAAAAGGACAGTTAACCCATTCTGGGCGGGAACCCCTTTTGGTGTTTTAAACATTATGTTATAATTTAGCTATTGAAAAATAGCAGATCTACAAGCTCATAGCGCGCCACCGAGTGGCGCGCTACGAGCTTGTAGGTCTGCTATTTTTGAAAAATCGTGAAAATATTTATTTCAGAAAACTGGAGGATTTAGAAGGATTTTTTTAAATTTTGAGGTCAGGCCTAAATGGGTCAAATGATAAGGGACAATATCGGTGGCACCCAACTGTACATAACAGTATAGGGAAGGATAACCAGACCTTATGGATTCTGTAGGCTGTGTGTAGGTGACCGGAACACATGTGAAACAGCAATGTTTGTTGCAAATTAAGGTCCCATCATGTTTGCTAATATAATAGTGCTCTTGCTAAGCATATTGCGCTTCTGTAGCCTACAAATAGACCGTCTGTCATTTGATGAATGCACAGTCGAATCCTCAGTGGTACTTTAACCCTGAACCAAATGGACCCTAATGCATTCTCTCACAGTGCCCGTGTCTTGAAATAGTTGCACTTTTTCAGGAAATTGCAGCTTATGCGTGTCCCTCTGCTGTTTTCCGCATGGATATTGCAGAGCGTTAAAGGGGATATTATCAGATGAAATTTGAAATTACACGGTAAGATCACTCTAAATTCGGTGGTGGGGTCAAGTCGAGTGAACGTAACGCTCATATTATGTTCTGGTTCTCGACTTTTTGGAAATGCATTTTCTGTAGTAATGTGACGGTGCTATGTATCGTTTCCTATCCCGTGGTATCATGCAGCCACGGTTATGAAAAAAAAAACTAAACATTTCTTTAGTAGTAGTACTGTAGTACTGGTATAAATGTACCTTTTTTAATGTAAATAATACAATACTTTCAATTCAAGTAAAATATATATACAGACACATGTACACACGCGCACATGCACGCACACACACACGCACACGCGTGCGCGTCCACGCACGCACAGTCCGCACAAGAGCACACATGCAGCATGAAATCTTGCATGCATTACAATTTCAGTTCAAGAAAATCCATCTTCAAAGAAAAATACTCGCTTTTTAGATTGCACGTTTAATTTAGCCCTTTTAGACCTGAGGCCAATTCTAAAATTAGCTTATAAATCCTGACCTAGGTTTTCTGAAAAAAAAGGGGAAAAAAAGAAAGAAATATATATATATATATATATATATATATATATATATATATATATTAGAGCTGGGACTCGATTAAAAAAAATAATCTAATTAATCAGAGGCTTTGTAGTTAATTAATCTCGATTAATCGCATTTTAATCGCATATCAATATTCAACCCGAGAACAGTGAGAAACCTTTTTTTTCAAATGTTTTTTGGTATCCCAGTGAATAGTGACTACGGGATTCCACTCATTTTCAACATTTTACTGTCATTAATATACCTTAGAGTTGTTGTGTATAATAAGGTCTGAAAAAAATCAGTAACATTATGAAGTACATCTCAGTGACAGCACAAAAATGTACTTCATAATGTTACTGTTTTTTTCAGACCTATAGTTCTATAGGCAACACATAATGGGGGGACTTTATTATTTCCAGTGCACACAACTCAATGAGTGGTATTCCCATTTAAGCAATACAACTTTTTTATCCCAACAGATAAACAAGAGCAGCAAGTGCCTATATAGTGTCTTCAGTGTGTATATGAAATACTCAAATGTGCTTTACATGGCGGGGCATGAGAACAAATAAAAACAACTTTATTATGGGGGAAACATTTCACATGAGGTTGGGGCTGACCCACGCTTGTCGCTTGCTACTTCAGTATGTTTCGCATCGAGGACAGCTTGACAGCTTCGTGCTGTGGTGAAATCACCGCACGTCTCTGGTGGTCTGTGAGACATGTTAAACTGAAGCAGCTAGCAAGCCTAGCATATAAGCTAACGTTGGTCATAAATGGATCCTTTCCCTCTGACATTGCACACAGCCACGCATCCATCCGATAGCTTTTACATCTAAATGTCCCATCCATGGAGCAAAAGCGATATAAGCGGCTTCTTCATTCGATTCATTTGGGTTTGGATTTTGGGCTTTCTGACGGAGCTGTAGCCTGTAGTGTAGAGTGAACAACAGCTGCTGCTGCTGCTGCAGCTCGCGTGCCGCAGCCAATTCAGTACTACTAGAAACACAGTGAGAAACGTTCCGCGGTGAAAAAAAAGGTGCGATTAAATGCGTTAATTTTTTTAACGCGTTAATTTTTCTGTAGTTAATTAATCTCAATTAACGCGTTAAAGTCCCGGCCCTAATATATATATATATATATATGTTCATAATGTTGCTATAGCCTACTTAGCGATAAGTATACGCACAATGTAGGTGTTCCAGGTCTACATTGGGTTAAAGGGGTAGACATGCATGCACTATTGTGAAATACTGTAGGCTATGTATACCTTGATATTTTGGTATATACTGTATCATATTGTGAAATTCCATAGCGTTCCATGTAAGGCCTCCATACTACTGTTTGTCATACGTATGTACGCCTACACCAGTCCACTGTATTTAATACTGTATTAATTGCCTATACACAAGTGTACTGTATTTAATACTGATGCCTACACCACCAGTCTACTGTATTTCATATCTTACAGTATGTACAGTCCCAGCCATGGCACATGGCAGCACAGAACAGAATACTTAGTAATTACAGCACAGTACAAAAATAATCTGTCTGTCTGTCTGTCTGTCTGTCTGTCTGGTCTTTTTTTCTATTGCATTTGTGGAAATGTAGGGCTCTCTTCTATTATATTCAATTCATTCCTATTCTATTTATAAACCTGCCTTGCCATCCAATCCAACACACCTGTATCACAATGTAAAGTAAGTGAAGTGAAGTGTTGCACTCCCTGAAAAAACGTCAACCTTTGAAATAAGAACTATAACCTCTGGCCTTTTGAGTGACATTTCTAACTGTAATAACGTTCTGGAAAGCAAAGCGCTTTGTGTTGCCAGGTAAATGTTAAACATTAGCAGACATCCATCGGTGGGTCATAACTCACAGCGCTCATGCACGTAAACAGAGCGCAAGTCCACGACAAGAACACAATATAAGTGATGACACATGGCTGCAATATGTCCATATTGAATGTATTAGACAGAGAGTGCATGATGCAAACTTTGTCTTATGGTGGCCAAAACTAGCCGATCTACAAGCTGCAGCGCCTGGCATTCACGACTCACCATGAGCTTGCAGATCGGCTATTGCACTCGAGTGCAATGTATGGCGGAGCATAAATTGGGCATAGCGGCCGAGCCCGAGCCGTCTGCAGGTCTTCTGATTGCATACAGATGTGTTACAATGTGTTTTCTTGGCAGAGTTGTACATTAGAAATATTATGTTCTCTATTTATTTTTTATTTTTTTCTTCACTGATAGTGCCCACTGATTCAAGACTTTTATTATTAGAGTAACATTATTTGGTTTTGGTTCCTTGAGAAGCATTGGTAATGAATTCTTGTTTTGATTAATTGAAACCACTGATTAGTCACAAGCTCATGTTTAATATTCATAAAACCCACAGACACACTTTAAGTTGAACCACTTTCACGAAGGCTATACTTTCAATAAAAAATATAGCCTATCTTAGGGACCAGTCGAAATTTAGAAAAGGGGGCCCTGGAGGAAAATAGGGGAGGGCCATGTATTTTTAATTTTAGTCAGAGGGAGGGTGAGCTAATTTTATTTCGAGTCCAAGGGAGGGTGATCCAATTTTGATAATAAAATAGTCCGGGTTTTATATATATATATAATACTACAGCTTTTCTGAATTAAAGTACAACTTTGGTCAACGATGCCCCTCTGTTGCTTTCACTTGGTTCTTCCCAACAAGATCGGTTTTCATTGTTCCCCGTGTCAATCATTGTGCTTGGCCTATCCAAGTGTCTTAAGTACACACTACAACCCCCACTTTTCAATAGCTTCCATAGCTTGCTCTGTTAGGTGTTAGACTACAAGACCATTGTCTGCGTTGGCCGTGAGTTCAAACCACACAGCCGATGTTTTTTTTCCGCGATTTTTGCGGTCACTTTATTTTCTCACATATTAAAAACGCTAGCAGATTAAAGTTAGGAATAAATCATACTCAGGTAAATGTGTTAATAGGGGAGGGTGATTCCTTTTTGTTTAATCACCTGGGGAGGGGACTGCATTTTTATTTTCATTCACAGGGAGGGTGATGGTATTTTATATCAGGACACATACATTTCCTCCAGGGGTACCCCTATTTAAATTTCGACCGGTCCCTTACAAGCTCACAACGCGGTACGAATCGACGAGTTGTGAGCTTGTAGGGTATTTTTGCTCCGACTTATGTGCAATATTGAACAGTTGAGTTTTCTGCCTGACAGCAACAATTATGTGTTGTGATTATGATTCATAATGTTGCAGTGACTTGGTCCCATGCAGGGCTGGTATAAATAGTGTGTGTAGGCTGTCATGTGTCTGTCACACGCGGATAAAATGCTTTCACGTGTGGAGCTAGGCTCTTTATACGGTGATAACATACTGTACATGGGATGCATTTGAGATTCTAACCACTTTAACTCATTGCTTGTGACTATAATAATGTGACTGTATTCTTCCAAGGCTGTGAATGATCCCAGGATCAACGAAGAAGTGTACACCCAGAAATCCCATTCTTCAGCTGGTTTAGGATCATGCTAAAATATTTATGTCTCTGTCTCTGCTTTCTGGTGGTTTTGGGAAAAAAAACAAGCCACATTCAACTGCCCATAAAATGAGCACGGCTTCACAAGGTTAGTGACAGCGCTTTGAATCGCTCACAAGGGAAGCTACAGTATAGACAATGTTTTAACTCTGGCAGTCAATGAGTTAACTGTTACTTTATACTTTGTGTCCCTTTATTCCTATATATGGAGTTCTGTGTCAGGCATGCCCAAATATGAAGTGTTGTGATGTCAGAACAGACCAGCTCCATATATGGAGATATAGGGGTGATCAGGTCCAGAGGCCTGTCTGCTGGTTTTGAACAACAGTGTATCCGATGGACGCGACAACGGGACCCTGTGGTGGTGTGGAACGCGCGTGTCAAGTTTGAAGTCGGTGGGTGAGATTTGGTGCATGCAAGCATAGATAGACGGACAGACGGACGGACGGACGGACGGACGGACGGGCGGGCGGGCGGGCCGGCGGGCAGGCCGGCAGGCAGGCAGGCAGGCACCATGGAGCTAGGCTCTCCACGGTGCACTGATAGCATATGTGGAGAGGTTACAGTCAAAGGGCTTTATTGGGATTGATACATTGGCATTGACAGTGTAAGGAGGACATCCTGTTTTATTTACAGTGCCTAATGGACCCCCAAAGTTTGATTTGAGAGAGAGAGAGAGAGAGAGAGAGAGAGAGAGAGCACATTATGTGAAAAAGATAAAATATGAGGACGTGCACACACACATACACACACACACACACACAGAGAAATGCACGCGTTATGCTGGTGAACAGACCTGTGTGTGTGTGTGTGTGTGTGTGTGTGTGTGTGTGTGTGTGTGTGTGTGTGTGTGTGTGTGTGTGTGTGTGTGTGTGTGTGTGTGTGTGTGTGTGTGTGTGTGTTTGCATCTTGCGGACCACATGTATGTTAAGTAATTCCCATGGAGGTGCTCAGAGTTAAAATGTGCAGCGCGCGCGCGTGTGTGTGTGTGTGTGTGTGTGTGCGCGTACATGCGTGGATGTTTGTAATCATCCAGGGAGCCGTGGGACTGAAGATTCCCCTGATGAGAGCTACCTGAAGCTGCATAAATACACCCATTGTGCAACGCTGAGATGTGTGTGTGTGTGTGTGTGTGTGTGTGTGTGTGTGTGTGTGTGTGTGTGTGTGTGTGTGTGTGTGTGTGTGTGTGTGTGTGTGTGTGTGTGTGTGTGTGTGTGTGTGTGTGTGTGTGTGTGTGCGCGCGCGCGCGCGTGCGCAACCATATGTGTCTTTGGATGAGTGTACAGTATGTGTGCTGCAGTGTTGCATGGTTTTGACGGCAATTTTTGATTTAGTTTTAGTGATTGTCTTGAACAAGCTACATTGTATTCATCTGAAAGGTTTTAGTCTAGTTTTAGTCGACTAAAGACATGATTTTAGTCGTCTGCTTTTGATGTTGTCGACTAGAATGAGACATCATTCTTGGTACATACTTGTTTGCATGCTCAATATGGGTGCGATCTACAAGCTCACAAAAAATATGGTACAAATCATTTTCTCCCTCACCACCTCTCAGTACTCCTGCTTACTTCCTTCATGACTATATGTCTCCTTTTACTCCATGCATGTAAAAACACCATTAGTTGCAGCTAAAGTGTTAGTTCCAGCAGCATTGTTGTTGGGAAGCCATCTAAGTATTTATTGTAACTGTCTAACCTAACCTATGATCACTGTTAGAGTCTCAGTGAAACCAGGAACCAGGAAATCACGTGGTGTACGCTGCAGCCCAAAAAGTACACCTTCGCTATGTCACTGTCACTGATCAGATGGCCCCAAGTTCTAGACCTTATTTCCACACAACAACTCTAAGCTATATTAATGACATACCGTAGTTCAATGTTGAAAATGAGTTGTATGTCAAATAGCAAGTCTAGCTTACATACGGGTTACCGTCATATCTGTCTATGTCGTGTGCAATCCTCATATGTCCAAAACTGTTACTGTTACAAAAACGGCAAAAGTAGGAGATCTGCATGAAGCTCTACATATGGCACGATCTGCTACTTTTGTGTGACCCCTTAGCCTCTCCAGAGTAAATAACTTCCATAGGTTTAGGTCTATCAGAGTGAAACAGTATAGGCAAGCGGGACATTATGCCTATTGATTTAGATTTGCGTGTGTCTGTGTCTCTGTGTGCGCGTGTGTACACTTGTGTTTGTTTGCATGCCTCTATAATGTGTTTGTGTGTGTGCGCATGTGTTTGTGTGTATGGACTGTTACTGTATGGAATATGTTGTCAAATAGGTGCACAATATCACTGGGGGATGCGATCTAAGAGGGTTAAAAAAGGTATTTTTATTTGATCTACTATTCAAAGAGAGCAGAGATGCCAGTGATCCATATTGTTGCTATTGGACAGAAACCTTTTTATCTCCATATTTTGACTCCTTTTTGGAAAGCAGTTCTGATGATGTGATATTTAAACAGTCTATGGGATTTAGAATGAGGGAAAACAAGTCCTTGACCCAAGGAGGGTATGACAGACGTCACATGAAAGTGATTAACAGGGAACCCCCCCCCCCCCCCCCCACCCCTTTCCACCCCCCATGTAGAGATAAGGTGATTGTTATTTATTTATTTATTTTCGCATTATTGGAAGATTGTCATATGAGGATCTATATCAGTGGTTCTCAAACTTTTTCATGTCAAGAACCCTCCCCGCTAACCTACAAGCTTGCAAAGCATTGTAATCGACTTTTGGATCGACTGTTTTTACTGAACATTCGGCCCAGACGAATATAGGGACTCTAGGTATCGTGTTGTTAAAGTTGAACGGGCCTATTCCCTCCTAAATAATTATCAATGAGTATTCCTGTTATATATCCAGGATTCCTTCTTCCAAAAACCTGTATATTTAAGTGTCAAAAAGCAGTGTATCTGTAGTCACAACCCAACAGCTCATTATAAACAGTGGATCAGACTTTGTCAGGGCAGAGTGACAGGTGTCAGTGTGGTGTCACCAAAGCTCTTCTCTCTCTACCCACCTGTCATCTTTGTCAAATGGAAACAGTGACTTTTTGACTCCTCTCAACCTTATTGTCAACATCACTGGTTTATGTATTGTCGTTTTTGGGATGAAAACCTTGCATGTCCAAAAGTGTTACTTTTCAGGGAGTCGATTCTGTCAGGCAGAAACGTTTTATCTCCATATTTTAACTTTTTTTTGTAATTTTATAAATGAATGTGCTATTTGATACTACAGCGTCACCAAAAGCATCAAAAGTAGCAGATCCACAAGCTGAAAACGTGGCACGAAGCAACTCGTTTCGCATTGACATCCAAGGGCAAAAGCCCTTATATTTATTATTCCATTATTTTTCATGTCATGTACTACTGTACATACAATAACAATAATTATTAACCATGTTATGGTGTTAATACATTTTATAAAAACATAGCTTCTTCTTCGCTGGGTTTGGAAAAAAACAGACCATTTCTGGATTTTCTTTGTTGGTCTGGAATGTTGAGTGCCGGCCTGAGATTGGCTAATGCTGTATGACGCAGGTGTCTGTGATGAGCTTACAGTATACACGGATAACTACAGAGTACAAATTATAAAATGCTTTCATTATAACAACATAACGTGGTTAATAATTGTTTATTTGGAAGGAACATGACATGAAAATGTAGGGAATAACAACGCGACTGATCGCATTGATAAGTCATTTAGTTCGGACATGTCCGCATTCTTCTTCAAACAGTGGCTTAATATTGCTGGTCAATTCGGGTAGTGGCTGGAGCTAACGACTAATGGCTGGGACGCCAGGCCAGCCAGTTGTGATCTTATAAAGGCTAATTTAGGCTAATATTTGTATAATTTCCTTACTCTTTTCATTTTTATAAAGGCTAATTTCCATACTATACTAACTAAACTAACTATTGTGAAGCTATCAAGTTGCAAAGCTCGATCCCCCCCTTCTGATCAAGTCTCTGTGCAAGACATCACTCTATAAGCCATATCTCCAAAACTAGTGCGATCAATGTCAATTTGAAGCTATGATTCCATATGACACGGGAAAAAAAATCCATTACTGTTTATCAAGGTGGGTCACATGAGGTTTCCACCAGAAACCAAATGTAAATGTCTACAGCTCGCATTGATTGATTGATTACTTTATTGAAAATACATTTAAAAGGACACAGACACAAGAAAGCCACCAGGCTTGTTTCCGTTGTGGTCCTACCGTGGTCCTTCCGTTTGGTCCTACACAAAACAACAAACAAAACAATTTCATAAAAACCAATAAACATTTGATTTTTTTGGTTTGTTTTTCATTTAGTTTAGATCTATTCTACACTAAAAGGTCAGTATACATGAATTAAAAAAAATATGTGAATGTGAATTAAATCATTCCACTGAACTGCTTCTGAGTATATGAATGATGTTTTTCCCATCAGACATGGTGCGTTGTGAGCTTGTAGATCAGCTATTTTCGGACAATGTAAAGCAATATGTTTTAACTACAAATCAATGAAATGTGAAGATAAGAGGTTTCTGCCAGACAGAGTCACATTACAGATTTACAGAAAAGGAAAAAGTGTGAAATTCGTTTTTTTGCTCCAAGCTCCATCGTTTTTGTTGTTTTCAGAGAGAGAGAGAGAGAGAGAGAGAGAGAGAGAGAGAGAGAGAGAGAGAGAGAGAGAGACCTACGGTCGTAATATTATGTAGGTGTAAAAAAGAAAGCGGGTGTATAAGAGTTGGTATCATTTGCAGTTTCAAGACGGGTGAAAAGAGAAAGAAAGGAACATAAAAACGGGTCAGATATAAATACTGTATGTATGAAATATGAAGTATAATATACATGATATATAGGCTAGGTGCATGGTTAAACATAGCAACAGAAGGAGACACTTACAATAAATACTTAGATGGCTTCCCAACAACAATGCTGCTGGAACTAACACTTTAGCTGCAACTAATGGTGTTTTTACATGCATGGAGTAAAAGGAGACATATAGTCATGAAGGAAGTAAGCAGGAGTACTGAGAGGTGGTGAGGGAGAAAATGATTTGTACCGATTGACTAGACATTAGTGCAACACTGCAGAGGGTATTGGAAATGTTCTAGCATGAAGCGAAGCCAGTGTGTTGAGAATGTGGAACGTGGTATGTGTCAGGAGTTATGTGACAGAAGGGTACCAGTCAGAGGGAAGATGTATAAGATGGTAGTGAGACCAGCCATGCTGTACGGCTTGGAAATGGTGGCACTGATGAAATGGAGGTACAGCTGGAGGTGGCAGAATTGAGGATGCTATAGGAGTGACAAGGAAGGACATTATCAGAAATTACTAAATTACAGGATCAGCCCAGGTTAGAAGGTTTGTGGCTAAAGCAGGGGTATAGGCAACCTTTATTATCAAAAGAGCCATTTTTGGCCCAAAGATGTGTTACAATTCTATCTGGAGCCGCAAAATATGTTTGCTTTAACAAAGCAAACTTTAATCCCGTACCATGTGGTGTTTTGTTTAATTAGCGCGAGCGTGATAAAATGGGCTGCTTGTTGTTGTTCCGCTGCTACTGCTGCTTCTCTGAACACACAGTAACGGTAAAGATACCAAGAATTCAACAGTGACGTCACTGTAATGCTACGCAACACGGAAGTAACACAGACTCGAAACAGTTTATAAACTACAGAGTCAAGAGTCAACCTTTCACCGCTGTTTGGAAAATCCTGGTGACGGCACGGCAAACTTGGGATTCCCTTCTCACGACATGTCCCACTGGTCCACGGACCAGTGGGACATGTCCCGCGGACCGGCACCGGTCCACGGACCAGTGGGACATATCCCGGTCCACGGACCGGTGGTTGGGAACCTCTGGTCTACAGTATACAGTTCACCAAAATGTTTTTTATTTAGCAAATGCAAAGTCCTTAAGCCAAGCCTTCTGATCTGCAGTATGGAGGGCGACTAATCCTCTTCTATCTTAGTCTTTGGAGAGGGCAGAGCTTCAATGAGCTTCCATTGTTCGTTCCTCTCCACAAGCACATAGTGGGCTAAAAGGCTACGGCCCCATTTGTGAAGGCTGACGTAGCAGAGGCCATGTCCGGTGAAAATGTTCAAATTATTCTGTCAACAGTTCAGCTCGGTGCTTGGCTGGGTTTCCCTCCCTCACTGAGCAGAAACACGGCCTGTTGGCCATTCCTTGTACCAGGTTAATCACCAAAGGTCGAGCCTTTCAGTCTGTAGCGCCCTGACTCTGGAATGCCCTTTTTTAAAAGATATTTTTGGGTCCTTTCTACCTTTAGTTGGATAGTACAGTGTAGATTGACAAGAGACACGCTGGAAAGGCCGTCAGGCTTGGGAATCGAACTCACGACTCGCTTTCAGGCTGCATTAGATCCTATATATGTGATGTGCGCCTTAACTGCTAGGCCATTGAATTGATTGATTTAAAATTGTATTTCACAGTATGTAGAATGGGTACAAATTAAAGCACAAGTCAATACAAATACTGCTACTTTGTGGACAAACAATGAAACGCACAAGACTTCTTTACATCAGGGTCCACCATTTTCAATTCATCATAACAATTAAAGACAGGGTGGGGTTGGTGAATAG
Source organism: Electrona antarctica (assembly GCF_951216825.1). Classification (NCBI taxonomy): domain Eukaryota; kingdom Metazoa; phylum Chordata; class Actinopteri; order Myctophiformes; family Myctophidae; genus Electrona; species Electrona antarctica. Next base: position 42,387,352 of record NC_136809.1, read on the forward strand.
CAATAGTCATCCATAGGTGCTCTTTGAGTTTTGAAGGAGTCAAGGGATTCACATTTCTTAATGGCTGTTGGTAGGGCGTTCCACATTTTAGTGGCATCAGAGCGAAATTAGTTTAATCCCTTGTTTGAGCCAATACTGGGTTGCACCATGGGTACCCTGATGTTGATCGACTATTTTGTGCTAAACCGTTCCATGGCTGCTGGGGTTAGGAGAACCACCTAAAACACTACTGTTTCAACAAGCATTTGGCGAATGTCCTTGAGCTTCTCCTCCAGATGTGAAATCTGTCTGCTGTTTTGTTTGCCTGAGATGTAATTGTACAGTTTGTGTTTTTTCTTGTTTCTAATCATTTGAATGTGTCTTGCTGTTTTTATTTCTGATGTACGTAAAGCACTTTGTGAGTTCTCGCTTCGAGAAGTGCTATGCAAATAAAATGCACTCGCATTTTATTTGAGTTATCAATCAACGCAACCAGAATACACTGTCTGGTTCTGAGACTACTGTATATAGCAGGGGTGCCCACACTGTTTTGACTTGAAAGCTACTTTCAAAATGACTGGCTAAACAAGATCTACCTACCGAAAAAAGAATGTTATACCATTGCTGAAAATAGTTTAAATATGGAATAGCGGGCGTTACATATAAGACAAATGCACTTGGAATGGAGAAATGGAATAGGTAGGTAGGTAGTTTTTTGTATTTAATCTGTAATGCTACCGACGTTTGTGCACAGCAACACTCTTGAAAACAAAATATTGCATTGTGGATTTGAGCTGACAGGCCCCTTTTGATCAATGAATCAATGAATCAAGTCACCTTAATTCAAGTGGCAGATGCCAAAAATGTCTTTTTTATATACCTTTTTTAGGGGCATGTTATGTGATCTACCTGCACAGCCCTTGTGATCTACTGGTACTGTAGATCACGATCTACCATTTGGGCACCCAGCTGGATCTAAGCACCAGACACTCACATTGCGTTGCACACTTTAAATGAAACTCATATTTCAATAACGTAATTGAATTTATCAATGGGAGGCTGGGGGGGGGGGGGGGGGGGGGGATACGGCACATGTTGAATAGGGGGGGTATGAGTTATTATTCTGACCCTATCGGCCTCCGTCGTTTTAACAGATTTTTAGCGGTCACCCTTTTACGTCCTGGGTTTGAGAACGGCACTTTCGCCGTTCTCAAACTAAGGGTATAGTCTACTAAACGTTTGACTTTTGGTCACATTTGTCCCAAGAAAGTCACAACTGGGGGAGTGAGAGTGGAACGATCCCTAGTGATTTAATTATAGGGAAAATCTAGTCTCCTCCCCCTTAGAGGGGAGGATGTATAGTATGTACATGTATAGTAGAGTACAGTATGTCAGGCGACTGTGTGTGTGTGTGTGATGCAAGGTTAGGTCAATATAGGCAAGCGTAGGCAGTACTGTACAAAGACACAGGAAATAGAAGACGGAGAGAGCTGAGTGGATGGCCGTGATTCGGTAGATCAGTGTGTTGTGTAGTGACAGTCATGGTCAAGGTTGTATTTTATTGTTACATGTTATGTACACACGAGATGTAAAGTACAGCCTTGACAGTGGTTCAGCACTCGGTAGAGTGGCCATCTTACCTACCTACTGTACGTGTAGAAGTGTCCTTGAACAAGACACTGAAGCCCTAACTGATCCAGACGAGCATGATGGTGCCTTGCGTTTCTTCTGCCGTGTGTGTGTGTGTGTGTGTGTGTGTGTGTGTGTGTGTGTGTGTGTGTGTGTGTGTGTGTGTGTGTGTGTGTGTGTGTGTGTGTGTGTGTGTGTGTGTGTGTGTGTGTGTGTGTGTGTGTGTGTGTGTGTGTGTGTGTGTGTGTGTGTGTTTTTGGCTGGAGTTAATCTCGCAGTCCGCTTGAACCGATCACTAGTACCAAGCATGTTTCGTATCTAGGACAGTCATTCTAAAACTTAAAGGGATATTCCATTACGCCTCAATCCGAAATCAGACTGGTCCGCAATGCGTCTCAGGAGCGGCCACGTGCACGTTTTACTGAATAAAGAATTGACACTGGAGCAACTTGGACAATTTCAGCCTTTTTTATTTAGGTTATATAGGGTGCCAAGCACAGAACAAATAAAAACGACAATGTTTTGAGGTAAGGTTACTTCTTAAATCGTCCAAGTTGCTTCAGTGCCAAATCTTTATTCAGTTGTTCTCAAACGTCCTTGAACATAATATAACTCAGAGTGTGTGTGAATGGGAGAATGTGAAATGCACTGTAAAACACTGTAAGGCGCTATAAATGCTTAAAAGGATTGTATTGTGTAGCCTATATGTACAAAGTAAGTGCCTTCTTCCAAGTAACACATTGCTGCTTCACGGTGTCCTACAATGGCTCGTTGTAAGTGTCACTTGTGTGTCACGGTGGGTGACAGAGGGTAGGGGACAGGCAGGGACAAAAGGTGCCCACCTTAACTCACACCCCTGACGAGACTGTACAAGACATATGCCCTTTAAGACTCCTGGAAGCACCAGCATGCCTTGACCTCCCGACTCTTAAATAAATGATGTCAAAAATGATGGAGGACACTCTCTCTCTCTCTCTCTCTCTCTCTCTCTCTCTCTCTCTCTCTCTCTCTCTCTCTCTCTCTCTCTCTCTCTCTCTCTCTCTCTCTCTCTCTCTCTCTCTCTCTCTCTCTCTCTCTCCACACATTGAACAAGAAGACTAGTCATCATAGAAGAGCAACCCTTGACAACATCCTTTTGCTGTTTAGTGTCTGAACAGTGTATCTTTATGCGCAAGCTCTATGTTGGAAATGCAACATTTTATACTCTGAATTAAATTCAAATACGACACCTAAAAAAATACATTTTGCTCTTTGCTAAAATACGAAAATACACAATCTACAAGCTCACAACATGCAAAACCATTTTTGGTTCAAAACTGATGTCGGCAACATCTCTGTCTCTCTCTCTCTCTTTCTCTCTCTCTGTCTCTCTCTCTCACACACGCACACACGCACGCACGCACGCACGCACACGCACACGCACACGCACACGCACACGCACACACACACACTCTCACAATGGGGTGTGTGACGTTAAACAAATGACACATCAGGTCAGTAAAGTGTTGTTATCCATCAACCTCGCCGTGCTAATGGCTGGGTTTCCCAAATGACATTATATGCGTAGGGAGTATGCTAGGGCATTCACTTCTAGTCATTTTTACTAGTTGATTAGTTGCCTAGTTTACTAGTCGACTAGGTGTTTAACTACCTAGTATGTAAAAATATATATATGTATATATTTTGTATTATTTTTTTGGAAATAAATATTTGTACATTTAAAAACTGTGTACATTGGTGACTATAACTATAATCTACCTGATCTTGAGGCCTACAAAATCGGGGATTTTATTTTTTATTTTTTATCAACTAGTCCAGGGGTTCTCAACCCGTGGGTCGCGACCCCTCGGGGGGTCGCCAAATTATTTTAGGGGGTCACCAAATTATTTAAAAAAAAAATAATAATAATATTTTCACGATTTTTCAAAAATAGCAGACCTACAAGCTCGTAGCGCGCCACTCGGTGGCGCGCTATGAGCTTGTAGATCTGCTATTTTTCAATAGCTAAATTATAACAATGCTTAAAACACCAAAAGGGGTTCCCGCCCAAAATGGTTTAAGGTTATTGTAGCAGTCAATTTATATTGGGGGTCGGGAGGGGGCGGGGCGGGGGTCCCGAGACATTGCCAAAGCATTTCCGGGGGTCCCCGGCCAAAAACGTTGAGAACCCCTGAACTAGTCAACTAGTACCAACAAGGTCGACTAGTGGATTTACTAGTCGACTAGTTGAATAGTCGACTAGTTGCTTAATGCCCTAGAGTATGCGTGTGGTTCTTCTCAACAACACCCCATTTAACTGTGAACATAGATATTCCGTGCATAGATGTGCCACGCAATGGTAGAACCTAGGCCTGAGGCCTGGTATGGTAGGCCTCAGGCCTACTATTGCGTGGAACATCTATGCACGTAATATCTATGTTCACAGTGAAAGTGTGCGTGTGCACATGTGCGTGCATGCGTGCATGCGTGCATGCGCGCCCCCATCCATCACCCTCACCCTACTAACGTTAAGTGAACGTGACATCACCACTGTGCTGGGGTTTGTATGAGAGAGAGAGAGAGAGAGAGAGAGAGAGAGAGAGAGAGAGAGAGAGAGAGAGAGAGAGAGAGAGAGAGAGAGAGAG
>NC_136809.1:42396583-42408100 GCF_951216825.1 Electrona antarctica
TGTGTGTGTGTGTGTGTGTGTGTGTGTGTGTGTGTGTGTGTGTGTGTGTGTGTGTGTGTGTGTGTGTGTGTGTGTGTGTTTGTGCAGACGGAGCTCTGAATGTGTAATTGCATGGCACTGGGTCATGTGTGTGTGTGTGTGTGTGTGTGTGTGTGTGTGTGTGTGTGTGTGTGTGTGTGTGTAGACGGAGCTCTGAATGTGTGCATGTCACTGGGTCAATGTGTGTGTGTGTGTGTGTGTGTGCCTTCTTGAGCGCATGAGAGTGTATACGTACATGCATGATATATGGGGAAACTCCAGCCAATTACCTTTCATGGACAGGCATCATTATGAATTATTCATCTCAGTGCTCTGGTCCTCCGTCTCACCTAAAAAAAGAAAATCGTATATTCCCTTACATTTATATACTGTGCGTGCGTGCGTGCGTGCGTGCGTGCGTGCGTGCGTATTTCAGTGAGTGTGTTATTCCTCAGTTGAATACATACTATTCTACTTTCTCTACATTTATTACTTAATAGTTTTTTCCCACAAAGACACTGAATAAGGCTGTCCACTGAATTATACTTAATTTGGTCAACCCTCACCAAAACCACCGTCCCCTTTTATTCAGATTTTTTGTTCAGATTTTCCTGCCCCACACCAATGATACTTTGACATTTTGGACAATATTTTGACCATTTCCATAGTACAGCATGAATGTGAATGGGCATGGGTGAATATGGTTCCTGCCCGATAGCAATATGCACATTTAAAGCAGTTGGTGAAAGCTTTGATTTAAAAAAACACTTAAATTAATTGAAATTATATGTTTACTCTCTCTCACGCACGCACGCACGCACGCACGCACGCACGCACGCACGCACGCACGCACGCACGCACGCACGCACGCACGCACGCACGCACGCACGCACGCACTAATAATAATCTCCACTATGTACGATAGAGGTTGTTTATAAACAGCACAGCAGTCATAGCCCTGTCGGTGCATGTCAGTACACTACAGTATGTAATCTCAGGGCAGGGGGCGTGGGGCAAAACACATATTATGTGTGTTTTGGCAGATGCTTTGCATCCAGAAGGCTTTTGGATTGCAGTGCTGTGATGGCCTGATAGCAACACTGTTTACCAGGGCAGGATGTGTTGCATCTGAAGCTCTCATGCTCACACTTGACATTCCAGTTAGTCCTATAAAGCAGTTGTTTATTCGCCATTTGTGCCATGGACCACCATTTGATGAGATTTAGGGTCTCAGACCCAAGACTTAGAATATTTGGTTGTCGTTGGATATGACTATGTCCACAATCCCTGTTGTTTTGATGTGGTACCATAAGAGAGAAAACAGGCAAACGATCCAAACGCCAATTCTTCTAAATGCGCTAATTGTGTACACTTCTTATACATTTACTACTAATGCAGTTGCTTGAACAATAATTTAACTCTTTAGAGCGTAATATGAAACCAAATGGACCCATTTTACAATCTCAAGAGTTGAAGATCTAATAAGGGTCCATTTCGCTACCAACTCTCCATTTAGAGAACAAAACAGAAATGTTAATAATTTGCCTCTGGGATGTACTGGGGTAGAAGCTCCAAACTGTCAGTGTTTGTCGGGGTCAGGGTTTAGTCGTTGTTAACCCATTCAGGCCTGACGTCGAAATTTAAAAAAACAAGTTTTCTAAATCATGACAATTTTCGGAAAGATTTGAGGCACATTTTAACGATTTTTCAAAAATAGCAGACCTACAAGTTCATAGCGCGCCACTCGGTGGCGCGCTATGAGCTTGTAGATCTGCTATTTTTCAATAGCTAAATTATAACAATGTTTAAAACACCAAAAGGGGTTCCCGCCCCAAAATGGGTTAATGGTTAATGTGGTTAAACGCTAACGTGACATGGATGCGTTCCAGGTCTCAATGGATTAAGCAGCTGTGCGTGTGCAGTGTCAGTTTTGAAAGAGGGAATTATTGGTGTAATATCCTGCTACTTACAAGACTGTCCCCGACCCTGGAACTTTTTTTTGTACCCATCCAAAAAAATAATGTTAATATATGCAGTTTTTTTTCCCTGAGGCTTTTTTTATGGGTAGCGGCTCAGTTACAGTGCAAACCGCTATCAAACAAGCACACATGCCGGAGCTTAATCCACTGCTTTAGTGGTTGTCTGTGTGTGCTTTCATTTTTATTTATTATTTTTGTTGGAAAACAGAGATTGTAATTAATTCCAATTGGTAAAGGCTTTTATCCAATGTGCCTGAGTGATATCATTTTTGTTTTTATTTTTAGGGTTGTGTATAAATACCACCATGTCGTTTCTCTGCCGGGTGGAAACCTCATATGTCCAAAACCGTTACTTTTCAGGATTCCAAAAAAATAAATAAAAAAGTATGAGATTTTCAAGCTCAAAACCGGTCGCTTCGCGCCGCATTTCAAGCTTGCAGATCTGCTACTGTTGGCGTTTTTGTGTGTTACGATTATATTACAAAATATATTTACCAAAAAAAAAAAAAGATAACAGCAACGATAGCTTCTGTATTACATTGCTGTTGGGCAGAAACCTTGAATCTCCATATTTCAACGGTTTATTTTATTTTATTTTTTTATAAATTAATGCTTACTTCTTCATAGTGTGTCGCACAAAAGTAGTGCAAATATCAGATCTACACGTGCATGAAGTGTCTTGGTGCAACACATTTTGAGCTTTTAGATCGGCTATTTTCAAATGTCCGGTGAAATGTATATATGGCTGAAGTGGGTATTTGGGTATTTGTTTTGTAATAATAATCAAAATCTACAAAGTAACAATTATTGTATAATATTTGCCTCTGAGATGTAGTGGAGTAGAAGTAAAAAAGTACTGACATTTGGAAAAGTATCTCAAAATTGTACTTAGGTACAGTACTTGAGTAAATATATGTAGTTACTTTACTTCACTGAATGTCAGCCATTGTTTTATTGCATATACAGTGCGTACAGTAAGTGCTATGATCAGTGGACTTGGAGACTGCAGTATTTTCCTCTCTTTATAGTTTTTTAACCCATTTTGGGCGGGAACCCCTTTCGGTGTTTTAACTAAGCATTACGTTATACTTTAGCTATTGAAAAATAGCAGATCTACAAGCTCATAGCGCGCCACCGAGTGGCGCGCTATGAACTTGTAGTTCTGCTATTTTTGAAAAATCGTAAAAATGCGGCACAAATATTTGAATATATATTCTTTCATAGCGAACGTTTTTTTTATTTCGACGTCGGGCCTGAATGGGTTAAAGGATAGAGTCCATATTTCCCCTGGTGGCATTCATACGAGTGCACATGGGATTCACGTTCTTCCAAACTGGAGGACACACCACTAATTCGGGTGCAGCTCACCCTATGCACCTTATACATAAGGACCATTAATCGCCCTTCGCTGTGTCCTAATGGATTAATGAGTCTTGCTTACTCTGGCACTTTTTTAATTTTTGCTCATGGACTATACGGGGATGTAGCTACACTAACCTCATCATAACACATGCCTTGCTTAGGTTGACTACTGGAAATGTTTTACCGTCTGTATATATATATATATATATATATATATATATATATATCGCTGTCGGGTGAAAACTGTTCCTTTTGTTATATTTTTTAACTATTAAAATAGTGTGAAAATAGCTTCTAGTTTGGCTCTTTTTCTCTACTCTACCACAACACTTGTATGATGCAGTTGGGCGAGAATGTATTAATTTGCCCGAAGGCAACGATGCCATTCGTCAAAAATTACACAATTCGTATACACTGTTCACCGCACGATCAAAGTATCTAATTTATTGCAGCGGTGTGCAGACTATTATTTTTAGACGTCAACTTTTGAGAGCTCCTAGCCAATAACAGGTGTTCAAAGGAATTGTATTTCCAACTCCTGCGTGAATGTTTGTTCATGGAAATGCAAGCGAGACGCCAAACCCCAGACAGTGAGAGTCTGTCAGAGAGAGAGAGAGAGGGGGGAGGGGCATGTTTGAATCTAGTATAGTTCCAGAAGACAACTGTTCATTTGCATGAAATGTTTTAAAAAAAAATGTGTGACTACTGTGTAGAATGGTGTGACCAACTGGACTATAAGTGGACAAGTGAAGCCTGGAGCCACACTGGGCGTATAGAGGGTGTGTCTGTGAATCATGACCATGACCCATTCTGGGCTGTCATCTTTGGTGTGTGTGTGTGTGTGTGTGTGTGTGTGTGTGTGTGTGTGTGTGTGTGTGTGTGTGTGTGTGTGTGTGTGTGTGTGTGTGTGTGTGTGTGTGTGTGTGTGTGTGTGTGTGTGTGTGTGTGTCTACATATCGTCTTCTCTGTGCTGTCTGTCTATTGGAGTCAGTAGAAGTTCATGAGGATAGATTGTCATGTCTCTTCAGCATCATCTTACCAACACCTGCAGCACCAGTTCCCCTTCCAAGACATTTTCTAAATATTAAATTAGGCACCTTCGTATCCATCACAGACGCAAAATTGAAAAGTCTGAATTGTACTATAGGTGTGCTTATAGCCTTTGCTTTTTCCAGCCTGTACTTTCCATCTATTTAGGCTAACTGCATAGCATTATTTTTTTCATGAAGTGTGCGTGTGCGTGTGCGTGTGCGTGTGCGTGTGCGTGTGTGTGTGTGTGTGTGTGTGTGTGTGTGTGTGTGTAATGCATTATGCCTACGGCACAAAGACTGATGATACTGCTGTAAAATCCAGTCGGGCGGTGGTCAACAACAAAAATAAAAAACATCAAAAGTGCACACGCACGCACGCACGCACGCACGCTTCCATTCCTTTTTGTGGTGACAACAGCGTGTAAAGAGAGACACCCTCTCCATTACACTTTGGTTCCAGAGATTTCCAACCTTGAAACTGGGTGAATGTACTTCCTACCTGGAACTAAGCGGCTCAATATTCTCCAGTGACCTTCGTCGTATACAGCTGCCTCGTCAGGAAAAAAATATAACAGAAGAAATTATCTCATTTGAAACGGAGAATATTTTTGCATTTGGCAGAAGAAAACAAACAAAGAAACAACAGTAGCCTATGTTTCATGTCCATTTTCATAAAGTACTGGAATGAGTTGCGGGAGACTCCTGTAACATAAACACTCTAGTCCAGTGGTTTTCAACACTTTTCAGATCAAGGTCCATTATTTATTTGCATATGAGCCACGGACGACCATTTGAAGAGATTGTAGGCTCTCAGACCCACAACTTTTTTTTTTTTTTTCAACAATATATTTATTTTCCTTTTTACACACAAATGACAATACACATATACAAAAAACAACAATGAACAGTACAAGACAATTACTGATATAGAGAAAGCAAAACAACAATAACCAAAAACAACAAAACAAAACAAAAAACAACAACAACAACAGCACTACTCCTCTTCAGCTCCATCCATTAGATGTGACAAATTATTGTTCTTTATGTATCTCATAAAACGGCCCCACACCTCCTGAAACATTTCTTGTTTGTCCTTAAGAATGTATGCAATCTTTTCCAAAGGTAGACATAAAGACAATTCTCTGAACCACTGTGTAATACTTGGTTTGTCCGGCCTCTTCCAGGTCAATGCTATCACTCTCTTAGCTTGTAAAAGACATATATCTATAAACATTTGTTCATTACGCTTTATCTTGTGTCCCTCCGGATATAGACCGAGCAGGAAGAACTTTGGTTCTGGTACAATATTTATTGACAAAATCTTCTGTATTTCCTGCCCGACCTTCCCCCAAAACTCAATCAATTTTGGACAGGACCATAGACAGTGGAACAATGTGCCTCTATCTTCACCGCATCTGGTGCATACATCTGGAATATTACAATTATACTTATTAAGTTTAACTGGTGTAATGTACACTCTCATAAGCCAATTGTATTGTAGAAGTTTTAGACGAGTATTCCCAGTCTGGGATTGAGCTTGTGCACAAGCCGTACTCCATTGTTCCACTGTTAAATCCTCCTGAATATCTGTTCTCCAGGCATTAAGCCTATCTTCCGAGGATTCCGGAGAAAAGTCAACCAATAGGGCGTAGAAATCTGATATTAACCCCCTTCCGAATGGGTCATTAACCAAAGCTTTCTCCAGCACAGACATGGATGGGGCCAGCATGGATTGCCCCAGATTAGTTCTAATAAAGTCCCTCAGTTGCAGATATTTAAAGAAGTGTTTGCGAGGGATATCATATTTAATGACCAGTTCCTCAAACGAGAGCATACTCCCCCGACCCCTCTCAAATACATCCCTTAATTGACCTATTCCCCTATCAGCCCACAATTTAAACCCCCCATCAGCTCTACCTGGCACAAATTGATTATTACCCCATATTGGGCTGAAGCGAGAGAGACGTGGATGTTCTCCCAAAAATATATTAACCTCATGCCAGACTTCAATCATTGTTTTAACTATAGGATTGCTTGTAATTCTTTTTAGGTTTTTATAAGTATCTGAGTAAATATAAAGGGGGAGTGGTAACTTCAAGGAGCTTGATTCCACATCTTTCCATGCCGGCGCCGCATCCGTTGTAAAGTAGAACATTAGTGTTCTCAATTGAGCTGCCCAAAAATACCACAGCAAGTTAGGACACTGTAATCCTCCCCTATCATAGGGTAGATAAAGTAAGGACAATCTAAGTCTAGGACGTCTATTGTTCCAAATAAAGTTGGTAAACAATTTCCTGGTTCTAGAAAAGAAGTTTGGTGGAGGTGACAAGGGTACGTTCTGAAATAAATACAATAGCTTGGGAAGTACATTCATTTTGAGTATATTAATTCTGCCGATCAAAGATATTGAAAGACTTGACCATCTATTAATTGAATTTTCGATTGTGGCTAAAATTGGGTTATAATTGGCATTCACAACCTCTTCCAACCTTGGCACAATTTGGATTCCCAAATAAGTAAAGGCATTTACTGGTCTGAAGTGACGAACATGACCGGGAGGGTTTGATCTTTCTTCCGAGTTCAGAAGCATAATGGATGACTTAGAGTTGTTTACTTTGTAGCCAGATATGCGACCATACGATGTTATTAGATCCAGAATAGCTGGGACAGATATCTCCAAATTTTTCAGGAATAATATTACATCATCAGCATATAAAGATATGCGGTGCTCTAGATTTTCTATATTAATACCTGTAATTAGTGTATGTTCCCTTACAGCAATTGCAAATGGTTCAATTGCGATCAAAAATAAGAGTGGTGATAAAGGGCATCCCTGTCTACAGCCTCTATGGATCCTAATCGGTCTAGATATATTATTGTTGGTTAGTATTTCTGCATATGGATCGTTATACAACAGTCTTACCCATTTACAAAAGTTCTCCCCCAAGCCAAATCGACCAAGAAGCTCGAATAGAAACGGCCACTCTACGCGGTCGAAAGCTTTTTCCCCATCGAGAGATAAAAAGGCTGTATCTGGCGCCCCCTCCTGGACATGCAATAAATCCAATACTCTCCTTACATTGTGAAAACCCTGGCGGGCCACCATGAACCCATTCTGGTCCTCATCTATAATTTCAGGTAGAATAAGTTCTAGTCTCTTTGCAAGTATTTTGCAAAGTATCTTAAGATCAGAATTTAAGAGGCTGATTGGACGCATATTTTCGCATCTATCATTTGATTTACCAGGTTTTGGCAAAAGTATAATGAGGGCTCCTCTCAAAGTGGGAGGCAATACTCCCTCTTCAAAAGATTCAGTATACATGTCCAAGAGGGGTTTCGCCAATCTGCCCGCAAATCTTTTATAAATGTCTATCGGCAGACCATCAGGCCCTGCAGCTTTTCCAGACTTCATATTACTCATTGCCTCCAAAATCTCACCAATACTCACATCTGCCCCCAGCTTTTTACTGTCTTCCTCTCGAATTTTAGGAATATTAATTCCATCCAAAAAGGAGCTCTCAACTACATCTTCTTGATTTGTCTCGGAGCTATATAATTTACCATAATAATCTCTAAATGCCTCGCAAATTTGGATAGGGTCTTCTATCGTCTCCCCAACATCATTTTTTAACATGTTGATTGCTCTTTCAGTTTGCATTTGTTTAATGCGCCAGGCTAGAACCCTGCCAGACTTCTCACCCTGGTCAAAGATAGTTTGTTTGAGCTTTAACAAATTAGCTGCTGCTTTGGAAGCGGATATTTCATTATATTGTGCACGTAATAATAATATTTCCTGATGTAATTTAGGACAAGGCTTCTTAAAGTAAGAACCTTCCATAGCTTTAATTTTTGATTCCAGTAATATAACTTTTTGTTTGTTTTTCTTTGTTTTGGAGCTCGTAAAATTTATAATCTGTCCCCTAATAAAAGCCTTAAATGCTTCCCACCTTATAGTTGCCGATGTTTCATCCGTATTTGTAGCAAAATAGGTGTCTATTTGTTCTTCCAAAAAAGTTATCAGCTCAGGGTCCTGGAGCCATCTCTGCTCAAACCTCCACTTAGGGGGGTCCCGCATCCGACCTGGGTCTACATAAATCAAACTATTAGGAGCATGATCTGAAATTAGGATACTATCATACACACAGTCCTTAACTCTATTTACAAGACTTGCAGAAACCAGAAATAAATCAATTCTACTGTACGTTTTGTATGTACTAGAATAGCATGAGTATGCAGATACACCAGGGTTTCTATCTCTCCATATGTCTCTAAGATTTAAGTCTTTGGAAAACTGGTGAATAACTTCCCTACTTTTAGAGTGAGTTTTGTCTGAATGAGTAGATCTATCTTCAGTAGGATTAGGGGTCACATTCCAGTCCCCCGCTATCAGATAATGACCCCCAAGAGATGTCAATAATATAAATAAGTTACTGAAAAACTTTGGGTCATCATTGTTCGGTGCGTAGATATTTACCAAAATAAGACACTCTGCAAAAAGATTACCTTGAATTATCAAATATCGCCCCATTTTATCGGCAATTACCTTAGTAACATTAAATGGGATAGATTTGTGTATAAGAGTCATGACCCCCCTAGCCTGGGAAGTGAAAGGTGCTGAAAACACCTCCCCTCGCCATCTTTTCCTAATCCTAATATCCTCATTCAGTATCAAATGCGTTTCCTGGAGAAAGACAATACTCGAGTGGATATCTTTTAACCTTCCCATCACCTGCTTAACCTTTTTGATTTTTTGTAAACCCCTACAATTCCATGAAGTGAATTTAACCTCCAATTCTCTAGCCATAATCACATATCTCAAATGACTTTTCTGAACCTGAATTTAGAGCAGTGCCTTCAACAAACAAATAAAACACATAACATGAAAACAAAGGCTGCGACAGTGAGCCTGAAAAACAAAAACCCCAAAACCCCTGAGCCCATCGAGTAGGCTTGCCCCCCCCCCCCTGCTTCCCACTTCAAAAAGGTTAAAGACCACTCCACACAATGTGAGGAATGACCCCAGCATCACCATTCGCCTCGTGATAAACTCTCCCTCCCCCAATATAAGTGAAAACAGAATTTAAACCTAGTATTAGACCTTGAGCAGAAAAAATAAAAAAAATAAAAAAAAAATAATATTTTTTTTTTTTACAACCGATGTTCAATCTTTTCCCTTCCCCCATCTCTTTTTTTTTTTTTTTTTTTAATATAATATAATTATACTTTATTTTTTAATAAATTATTTTTTGTATAATAATACTGTATATACACATGCACATACACGCACATGCATGCATATACATACATGTGCACACACAACCCTTAGTAGTGAACTATCCAAAAACATAGTTTTCCTGGTTTTATTAAATCCCCCCCCCCCCCCCACCCATTGCCTTCTTTTAAATTTAGATTGTGTATTTAATGTAAAACGAAATATAAATGTGTACCAAAAGAGTACACTATTCTGCAATCTATCCCTTCAAAGTTGTGCCATGAAAGCCCTGTGGCAGGGGACACTACACAAAATGCTATACTATAAATCCGGGTGTAGTACCGGAGGGTACCAGCAGTGGTGCTCCCTCAAAATTAAGATGACCCTTAGGTCTGTACAATGATCCGGAACTGAAATACAAAACCGGGACCAAGATGCATCATGGAAATTGAGTCCCGTGCCGAGACACGGTACTATAGTGTCATCATTTATCCCCAATTACTATAATAAGTACAAACCACACGATCTAGTTATAGGATAATAATAATATAAAGCTTCCCCAACCAGAAAAAAAACATCAGCCTGAACCATAAACAAAGACGGGGAGAAAAAAAGAACCCCCACGGCCCCCAACATATTAGCCTTCAGCTAACAGTAGCTCCAAGATAACAACAAGCTAGCATATCATTCAAAACAAATCGAGACACCAAAACCAAAACATTTAACGTCATTCAGAGTACAACTCAGTATAAAATAATATCGCGTGCCGAGCACAACTATGATCTGAACATATCAAAATTATATCACGGTTTACTGTATAGAAAAAAATACATTAAAGGGATATATAAAAAGTTCTGTGCCCCGTGTTGGTTTAGCTGCCTCGGGCTAGCTAGCTAGCCAGCCTACCTCACATCCTCACTTCTCCGCGGCTCCACTGCTGACTGCTCCAGACACGTCTTTTATTCGTCGAATAAAGTCATCCACGTCCGCTGGTTTGTCAAAGGACTGAGTTTGTTTTTATATGTCACCAATAACCTAGCTGGAAACATTATTCCTTGACGTAGCCCAGGGATCTCTCGAAGTTTTTGTCGGACCGAGTCAAAAACTTTTTGCTGCTTGCGCACCTCATCGGTTAAATCGGGATAAAGTTTTATAGATGTATCCCCGTGCTTGATTTGGCCCTTGGTTCGAGCAGCCCTCATCACCTTCACCTTGTCTCTATTGTCCAGGAATTTCATGATGAGAGTCCTCGGAGGAGCGTTGTCTTCTCTTCTCGCCCAATCCTGTGGGCCACTTCAATGGTTAGCTTCGACGTTAAGTCCAATGTTTTTACCAGCCACTGCTCGAGAAAGTCACAAGCATCAGAACCCTCTGTCTTCTCTGGCAAATTTACCAATCTCACATTGGATCTTCTGGACCTTGTTTCTCCGCTCAGAACCTTTACCTCCATTTGCTTGTACTTCTTTTCCAGGTCCTGGACCTTAGCCTGTAAGCTAGCAACAATGTCCTCAGTGCCAGAGATGCGAGTCTCCGCACCCTTGACTCGTTCGTTGCAATCTCCGACCTCTTTCTTCATACCTTCAATCGCCGACATGACTGAATCTAACTTTTGTGAGAATTCGGATTCATCTCCTTGATAGCCTCGAGAATAGAGCAACTTGCACTCTCTGAGCGACGGCCCGTGTCTTCCATCTCAGCTCCCGAGCTCTCAGCCCCAGCCATGTTGCTAGCATTAGCTTCCCCGCTTTCCTTGGACCCAGCAGAACCAAAGCTCAACTTGGCTTGGTTTTTGCCACCTCGTTTGGGCATTCTTTTGTTATTCATCATCTGGTTGCTTAAATAAAACTGCTCACTTTTCCATTAGTCTGTTTTTTTTGTTAAATAATTTGTAACAAGCTGCGGAGTTGAGAGACAC
>NC_136809.1:42413300-42435800 GCF_951216825.1 Electrona antarctica
TGCTATTCATTTGCAAAATATATATATATATATATATATATATATATATATATATATATATATATATCTCAACTCAAAATAATTTGGGTTGAGAACCCCTGGTCTAAGGCTATCTGCAATTCTGCATTATTAAATGAATCTTGTTATTTTGCCTTAGGCAGTTAAGGTCCTAAAATCCACGGATACGCTTTACCGCTTTCATTTTCACACACACACACACACACACACACACACACACACACACACACACACACACACACACACACACACACACACACACAAATATATATATATATATATATATATAAAATTAATTACATTTTTGAAAAATGGCAGCAGTGAATGACACCTCCTTTTGATGGGAATTTACATTGACGTCCCCTTGTGGTCTCTGGATAGATGTTCTTTCATCTTCTTTTGAAAGCATTACATGTTTAATGGATGGTGTCAGGGCATTCCTTTATGGTGGCAGAGTATTGTAATGGATGGTGTCAGGCCATTCCACATTATGGTGGCCGAGTATTGTAATGGATGGTGTCAGGCCATTCCACATTATGGTGGCAGGCCATTCCACATTATGGTGGCCGAGTATTGTAATGGATGGTGTCAGGGCATTCCACATTATGGTGGCAGAGTATTGTACATGTTTAATGGATGGTGTCAGGCCATTCCACATTATGGTGGCAGAGTATTGTACATGTTTAATGGATGGTGTCAGGCCATTCCACATTATGGTGGCAGAGTATTGTTTAATGGATGGTGTCAGGCCATTCCACATTATGGTGGCAGAGTATTGTTTAATGGATGGTGTCAGGCCATTCCACATTATGGTGGCAGAGTATTGTTTAATGGATGGTGTCAGGCCATTCCACATTATGGTGGCAGAGTATTGTTTAATGGATGGTGTCAGGCCATTCCACATTATGGTGGCAGAGTATTGTAATGTTATAGTACTGTTTAATGGATGGTGTCAGGCCATTCCACATTATGGGGGCAGAGTATTGTAATGTTTAATGGATGGTGTCAGGGCATTCCACATTATGGTGGCAGGCCATTCCACATTATGGTGGCAGAGTATTGTTTAATGGATGGTGTCAGGCCATTCCACATTATGGTGGCAGGGTATTGGAATGAGAATTGTCCCATGTTGGCGCTCTGTTGAGATAGCCATCCTCAGGTTTGAGGATGCGTCTCGCAGCTTGCTCACATGCACACACAACCTCAGCCCCTCATACAATATACCTGTTGTAATGTCTGCTTTCCAAGGCGGGTGTTGTGCTTTACCGCTGCTCTGCATATGGGTGTTTTTGTTAACTGCTGCATTTAAATTTGTTCCATTTCTTACAACTATACATCATGGTGGGGATAGGAGAGAAAGAAAGCAATGATGTGTATGTACTTCCGCACGTACACACACAACCAAAACGTCCTGTCCTGGTTTTGTCCGACGCGCGGCGAGATAAATGACTTGTTGAACGGCGCAATAAGATGGTGAATTATTTAAATTGAACATTAATCTGGGGAGGCGTAGCGCAGTAGCGCACGCACCAGCGGAGGAGAGCAGACGCCGCTGTGGAAATGATGGACGTACCCAACGTATGACCGTACGGCACATGTTGAAGAAAACAAACACAATTCCACAACTTTTCCATCGGAGACGTGGGCCATATTTCATTTGGATTGAAGATGGGCCTATTTGCAGATACGTACTTTATCACATTATACCCAGCCTTTATTTGTCACCATGGCTGAGAGAGGGAATGATTAAAGGAACGCAATTCAAAACACTAACTTTCCTCGATTGGTAAGCTTGTTGTTTATTTTGACAGCAAATTTTGATTTAGTTTAGTCAGTCTTTTGAAATGTTTTAGTCTAGTTTCAGTCTAGCTTCCTTCAATGCATTAGGAGTGAGCAGGCCGCTTCTTATCACCTGACAGGGGGAGGTTCCCCGGTAAGGCGTAAATAAATTGTGTATTAACAATAATTATATCTTTAACAAATCCTCTATGATAATATATCTACATATAAGGGCCCATTCAAGTCCCTGGCTCGACCAATATGTGCAGCTAAAATGTCCCGCAAATCCGCAATGAACTGGCCTCTCTACGTAACCACTTAAACCCTATATGGTTGACCGGAGTCCCTCAGGGCTCTATACCAGCACCTTGTAACGTGTCTTTTCAGTTGTCTGTCATTGTGGGGATCGTGTTGTGAGCTTGTCAATCTGCTATTTTTAGCGAAAGCTTTCCCCACAGTAACAGATGCTGGGGTTTAAGTGGTTAAGGTCTAACAGGTGTACATTTTGTGTTTTTATGAAATTACCAAGAATTTGAGAATAACGTGTAGGTATGGGCTTAACGCACATGTACACGTGCACTGCACACCACACACATGCATATAGGGTTGAACGGCAAAAGACAAAGTATTTCTCCGCCAGCATTCAGTGTTGAGCACTTGACGACAGATATTAAATACAAGAAAAATGACAACAATAAAAGATTTTATGGACGCTCGGGGGATGAACATAACTTTGGCCTTCTCCATTTTTCTGAAGACACACGGCCGTAAAACATAAAACGGAAGGCTGGGATATCAAACTATTCCCCAAAGTATGGTGGAAAAAAATACACTGATGTTTTTTTTGTTTCTTTTTTTTTACTTGAAAGTAAGGGTAAAAGTTAGCAATAGGCCTACTACTATAGAAATACTCTGCAAGGCCTGCATGCATATGACATTTTATGGGAAAGTGTAAAAGTATTGGAATCGAAATATATGTGTTCTGTAGGCCTAATAATCTAAATCTACAGTAAATTGTTACTAAAGCTGTCAAATAATTGTAATGAAAAGAAAAGTAGGCTACAATATTAGGTATAGTGGGGTAGTATAAAACATGGAAGAAAATGGAATCAGTCAAAGCGGACATCTCTGTGCCCAAATCCACTTTCCTCTTCCCCTTGCTTCCTGACTCCCTGGCCCTTGTGGGAGGCGGCCCCCCTGGGGAGCCATAAAAGCCAATCAAACACCTTTAAGTGGAAGGGGCGGACCCTGGGGCGACGTGGGGCGTCATCATCCAGAGCCAATGGACGGAGCGTTTGGCCTTGAAGGATTGTTAGCAGGAAAGATGAGTGATCCTTTAGCCAGGCATTAAGTCATTGCACCTTTATTTGATTCACTGTCACCCCACGCACGCACGCACGCACGCACGCACGCACGCACGCACGCACGCACGCACGTGTTTGTATTAGTAAACTTGTGAGGATATCAGTATTTTAGGTTTTTATTTTATTATATATATTTATTTTATTTGCAATTTTTAACTAACACCACAGTTGAAAATAGCCAATTTATGTAAGCTTGTAGATCTAAATGCTCTAATCAACTCATAACTGTTATTATGCAAACCCAGCTCTTTATTTTTAAACCAACAACAATTTATCTCGTGAGGACCAGGACAATAATCCTCACGATGGCTGTATCTGATATTCTACCATACTTGTGGGACATTAGGCCCTCACAAGCATAGTAATACAAGTACACACACACACACACACACACACGCACCGCGCGCGCGCGCGCGCACGCACGCACGCACGCACGCACGCACGCACGCACGCACCGTGCGCGCGCACGCACAAGCATGCACACTATTTGATGACTCCCCTAGGATTTTCCGAGTCTTTATCCAATAGAAGTGCTGAGTGATGACCATGATCTCACCCTAATTTATTAGATGAGGAATTCTATCTCTCTGTTCTTTGTATACCTCTCTCCTTCCCTCTCTCCTTTCTCCTCCCCTCTCCACTCCCCTCCATTTCCTCCCCTCTCCACTCCCCTCCCCTCCCCTCCATTTCCTCTCCTCTCCTCTCCTCTCCTCTCCTCTCCTCTCCTCTCCTCTCCTCTCCTCTCCTCTCCTCTCCTCTCCTCTCCTCTCCTCTACATTACTTGTTTCTTCTTCGTGTGTGAGAGAGGGAGAGAGAGAGAGAGAGAGAGAGAGAGATGTTATACTATAGCTTTCTATCTGTCTTGAAACCTAGTGTTCTTATTCTGGGGCAAACAATGGCTGAAAATAGCCTATCTAGACGCTCACAATGCCTTGAAAACACGCTGTGAACTTGCATGTTGGCTATTTTCGCTGAATAGATTTGGGGTTGAGGGAGAAAAAAAAACCTTACTGTAAGTCGCTCTGGAGAAGAGCGTCTGCTAAATGCCTACATTGTACATTGCAAAAAAAGGAGTCGACGAAGCATAGAGTCGTAAGGGACCCTGTTCAACTCAACTAAGTCTATAGGGTGGTTAATATTGTGTTAATTCAAATCATATGCATGGCTACAGTATAGCCTACCTCATACTCTTAGTGCGCGTGTGTGTGCGACTGTGCGTGCGTGCGACCAATGTGTTTGACATCAGTGTGTATCTTGGCAGGTTTATGGCCCAATAACTCAGGCTCCGTGCCAAGGAAAGGATGGAACAACCCAGAATAAACACACCACCATAATCACTTTTTCCCATCATATCACTCACACACACACACACACACACACACACACGCACACGCACACGCACGCACGCACACGCACACACACACAAAAGCGCGCACTAACCAGATGTACTCGGCCTAGCTGTCCCGTATAGAAAGTGTCATTTCCTGATAATGTGTATTTTGGCGTTTTCCCCTCAATTCTCTCGGTGTCATCCTGCCTTCGTTTCCCGCTTATTTCCCTCTCTGTTTAATGTGATGTCTGTTCCCGCAGCTGAAGCTACAAACATATTTATATATGATTAATTCATTCAATTAAATCCTCTATTCTTTTGTCCAGTGGTTTGTGATGTCAAGGACCACCCCCCAGGTTGGTATGGTTTGTGATGTCAAGGACCACCCCCAGGTTGGTATGCATTTGTTGATGCACCCCCATAAGTCTGAGAGTGTACAAATGCAATTTACAATTTAGGCATTTAGCAGATGCTCTTAATCCAGGGCGATTTACATTAAGCAAGAACAAAAACATGGTGATACATATACATAAAGACTATAGTTATCATGAAGCATACGTAAGCTAAGAACATAGCAGTGGAATATCTATATAATGAAACTATATGCACATATAGTGCTATGTCTACATCAAATGCTATCTAAGTTAGATAAGTTGAGCCTTTGCTCTTTGCATTCTCCTGTAAGGTCGTTGGGCTAGGGCGAGTGCTACAGCAAGTGCTACGGGCCAAATGGAACCAAATTAGGGGTGCACGATTATGAAATTATGACCGATATCCGATGTCCGATTATTTGCAGGGTCATATCTGCCGATACCGATTCTGACCGATTCCGATATTATACAGAGGACCACAATGGAAACAAACCTATGGCCCTAGGGGTTTGGCCCAAAGCCTGTTAATAAAGTATTCAATCAATCAATATACTATTTTCCAAGTATCTGTTTTCACAACTGAATGACTAATGAGATGAGTACACAAAGAGACCGTTCCGATATCGATATGGCATTGTTATGGCCAATATGGCCAATTCAGATTATGCTACCGATTAATCGTGCATCCCTAAACCAAATGTACGTGTAATGCTGTGTAAATAAGTAGTTCTCTCACTTTCTCTCACAAAAATAGTAGATGTACAAGCTCACAGTATGTGAGCTTGTTGGCTGGCTGGCTGGCTGGCTGGCTGGCTGGCTTCCTTCAGACAATGCAGCAGCATAGACAATTACAACAATAATAATAACGATAAAAAAATAAAACATTAAAGAAAGGGAGAGGGTGCAAAAAAGAGCAATGAGAGAAAAGAAGAAAATTCAAGAGCATAATTAAATCAAATGTACATGTGCAAATAGTTTTTGGTATATTGTATAGGCCTACACCAGCAGCATTTTTCTTTCTTATTTAATTTCCTAGTGGCTGCTACCTAACTTAGTGCAAACAGCTTGTCACAGTGTATTCTATAAAAAAAAATAGATAGATTGTTGCAATAGATGTTCAACTTCACAGTGTAAACTATGTACATCGGGAGAGGGTCTAGCGTTTAAGTTTGCCCTGGTTCTTTCTTCTTCTTTTCTTCTTCTTGACAGTTTGTTCATGTACCTGACTGTACGTGTTCATGTACCTGACTGTACGTGTTCATGTACCTGACTGTACGTGTTCATGTACCTGACTGTACGTGGGAAGAAGCTTTTTTGTAGTCTATTGCCAGTGGCTTTGAGACTGCGTAGCCATTTTCCATGCGGCAGCATCTCAAACAGATTATGATTAGGATGGATTGGATCCCTCATTATTCTACGAGGTTTGCTGACACAGCAATCGTCGTACAGGGCTTCGATGGGAGGGAGATCACATCCGCTGATGATTGCGGTTGAGGTCGGTGCAGCTGCCATACCAGGCAGGGAAGCAGCCAGTGAGGATGCTCTCTGTGGTGCTTCTGTAGAAAGCTTTTAGGACTTTGGGGCCCATGCCAGCTTTCTTAAGTCTTCTCAGGAAGTAGAGGCGTTGTTGTGCTTTCTTCACAACACGCTCCATCTGTAATGCCCAGGTGAGATCCTCAGTGATGTGCACCCCCAGGAATTTGAACTCTCTGACCCATTCTCCTGCAGCACCCCCGATCTGGATGGGATAGTGGTCTCTGAGAGATCTCTTGCAGTCGAAAATCAGCTCTTTTGTTTTCTCAACATTGAGAGCCAGGTTGTTCTCCTTTGTACCATTGTACCACGTTATCCACTTCTCTCCTGTAGGCTGTTTCATCATCGTCTGTGATCAGGCCTATCACTACGGTGTCGTCGGCAAACTTGATCACTTTATTGGACCTGAACAGAGTCACACAGTCATGGGTGTACAGGGAGTAGAGAAGGGGGCTCACATGCAATGGCGTCATCCGTGGATCTATTCTGGCGATAGGCAAAGGGGGGTAGGGTGTGGGTGGCAATTAGCTTTTTATACTTTGCTTTGAGAATCTTGTCAGAGAGATGATCATCTCTCTGACAAGTTTCTCAAAGCATTTGCTCACTAAAAGCGACAGGCCTCCAGTCATTTCATCTGTCTGTCGGTCTGTCGGTTCGACCAGTCTGTTCGACCAGTTTAATCATCTCATGTGGTCTCTCTCTCTCTCTCTCTCTCCCTCTCTCTCTCTCTCTCTCTCTCTCTCTCTCTCTCTCTCTCTCTCTGCATGTAAGCACGCATGGTGCTTTGAGAGTTTGGAGACTTCAAAGAAGCAAAGAAAAATAACAACATACCAGCTGAGTTTGTTCCAAACTGCAGCAGTAGCAAGAAGTGATGGAAAGTTCTACTAGTTATACAAGTTATCCTGAAACCTTTTTTACTTAATGCAATTTTTTTCTAGCAGATTTAGAATACAGAACTGTATGTACATAACAGCGGTCCCAAAGCGAACACGCATGCACGCACACGTGCGCAGACATTTTGGATTTGAACCCAAATATTAATACTGTCCACATTATCCTTTGAAGTGATTTATGTTTCATCCTCACTATTGATGCAATTACACTGTTTTATAACACACACACACACACACACACACACACACACACACACACACACACACACACACACACACACACACACACACACACACACACACACACACACACACACACACTATAATTCAAAGCAGAAAGCTGGTGAATTGAGGTACATCTGTGATATCCTCTCAGTCGGGTGGAAACCACATACTGTATGACCAAAATTGTTACTTTCACGATTCAAAGCAAGGCAAAAGTACCAGTAGTAGATCTACAAGCTCAAAATGCATCGCTTTGTGCCACATTTCGAGCTTGTGGATCTGCTACCTTTCATGCTTTTGTGTGACACTGCAGTAGGGCAAGTAGGGCGTTAATTTACAAAAAACAAAACAAAACACACAAAAAAGTTACAATATGGAGACAACGATATTGCAGTCACACACAAGTCAAGGACATGACGAGCAGTGGGCTATACAGTGGGCTACTGTAGGCTACTTTAGTAAAATGTTGAGCAACTATTTTGTTACTTGAGTATGTTTCTCATGCTTTGCTGTTCTACTCCACTACATCTCATCTCATTAGAGGCTATAAAATGCATTTCATTTATTCATTATGTCTCACCTAGACACAGGATCTAAACTGTCTCAATAGAAGAGAAGGGAGGGGGCACGGTGGCACAGTCGGTAGTGCTGTCGCCTCACAGCTAGAAGGTCCTGGGTTCGATTCCCGCTCGGGACGCTGTGGGTGCTGGCGGCGTGTTTCCTCCTCCGCGTCATCAGTGCCCATACCCGAGGCGGGGTTGGCGAAAGGGCCTTTCTGTGTGGAGTTTGCATGTTCTCCCCGTGTCCCCTAGGGTAGGTACCCTCACAAAAAACATGCAGTAATCCTGGTCTCTAAACTGCCTCCCCCTGGCCAGCCAGGGCGCCTGATGGAGGGGAAAGGAACTGGTCGGAATAACGTGTTCCTTCCACGCGCTACGTCCAACCAGGGAAACTCCCCCCTGTCAGGTGTAAAGGAGCAACTTGGACACTCAGGCATGAAGGAAGCATGAGTTCAAGTCCGTTACTCTCCCCATGTCCCCCATATATGGGGACTAGGTTGGCGGAGGGTGGGTAGAGCCCAGGATCACATTAGATAATTGACACAGGGGTGAAAAATGGGTTACAAAATCGTGGGATAAAAAAATATTAGGTAAAAAAAGAAGAGCAGGAAGACCAAATGCAACCACCCCTATTGTATAAGTTGTATTGTATTAACATATACTCTACATACAGATTGGTCAAACTTGCATTAATAAATTACAAAGTAATAAGATAATACAAAGTTACAGTACATACTGTAGTGCCACTTTAACAAATTAAGCTTCATTGTGTATTATAAAGTGATAATGCACAGTGGGATATTGTTACTTTATACCTGCGTAAAATATTACAGCACTTCCACCACTGATTAGCAGAGAGGAACACATTAAAAGAACAGAAAGAGAGAGAAGTGAGTAAAAACAATGGATGAAGGAACAGCCATAGATTATTTTCCTGGCATTGGAACCACAAGTAGAGGAATGGAGGAGCATGCACACACACTCCAGCCCCCGTAGAGGTAATTAGACTCTGATTGTGGCTTTGGGATTTTTCAAACGACCGTTATTATTATAATTAGCATTGGAGAGCAGCCAGGAACTTTGATATACGTGGCTGCCTGTGTGTATTTGCACACGAACGGGAGCAGGGATGCACGCACATACACATACACAGACGTGCACGTGTGAGCGCATCCGTATGTGGACACGCACATGAGCAGGGACGCACGCACATATACATACACAGACGTGCACATGCACATGTGAGCGCATGTGGACACGCACATGAGCAGGGATGCACGCACATGTATGCACGCACATACGGTAGTGTACATACATGCAGACACACACATGCAGAAGTTCATACACACAGGAAAATGGCCACAGTGATACCTGTCTGTATAAATACGTCCGATTGTCTTTCCGTCCGTCCGTCCGTCTGAAGTTGATGTATCTCGAGAACCGTCCCACCGATCATCTTCAGATTTGGTGCGTCCCAGATGACCAGAGAGAGTGCTGTTACCGGCGTCAAGTCGGTCTGATAGAAGACCCGCCGATCCAACTAATATATGCCCATACCCGTCGTATAAGGGAATGTCCATATATGGGACGTAAGATGTTCCGGTGGGATGTCTGTCGGATCTCCAAAAATCCCCATATACAGATGTGACATTCCAAAGTTTCAGGGACGCTGCCTTGCCAATTCACTGTGAATTGTCCAAGCGTTGTCAGGGACACAGGGATAGGTCAGAGTGCCTTGCCAATTCACTGTGAATTGTCCAAGCGTTGTCGGGGACACAGGGATAGGTCAGAGGTCATGTCTGTGAAAGGGATACCCTGATGTCATCATTATGATGTCATCATAGCACTGATGTCATAGACTGGCCCAGATTCCATAGCATGTCGGTTAACACACTTAGCAACATTGCCGTAGATGTATGCACCCGCACCCACTATCGGTTTCTTTCGATCGCCTTTATCTCCAGTTCCTTGTCCCAGATGACATTTCTGGTCAAAACAAGGTTTATTCGACGGCCGATAGCCGACACTGTAGTGGTCCCTTTCTGACCCTTTCTGGATCCGACAGCACAGACAGTTTAAGTAACAAAAGTAACATGCGGTAGTGGGTTTTGGCTCTTCAAAATAAGGGTAAAACAGGGGAAAATGCTGGCGTGAATTTCAGTGAATAATGAATTAATGCTGCCGACCAAACGGATACGGAACTCAATAATATGGGCATCGCTGTTGACTTGCATCGTTCCCGAGTTGTCTGGTAGGCTACAGTGGTTCTCAAACAGTCGTCCTGCAGTGGAAACCAGTGGTCCTTGAAGGGATTCCAGGTCCCCAGCTAAATGATGGAGAGTTGCTAACCAAATGGGCCCTTAGATATTTAACTCTTGAGTGTGAAATGAAATGGACCCGTACAAAAGCTGCACAATTAGACAATGTAGAAGAATTGTTATTTTGATCAACGTTTGCCTGTTGTTTTGGCAAGCTGAATGCACACCTTTAAAACACGCTCACCCTCATTTTTTCCCCGCCGACCTCACGCCAACCACTCGCTGACCGCTGGGTGAGGCGGTTCTTGTATTCTTGTATTTGTTTTAGGTTAGAAATAACTTTAGGGTTAGGCATAGTTTTACTGGGGTTACGATTAGTAATAGTGTATGGTTTTGGCACCATTTTGCTGAGGTTAAGGTTAGGAATAATATAAGGTTAGGTTTAACCGTTTAAGCATAGTTGGTGTTTTCAGATTGCATGCTACAATCATGGAGAGTCAGTGAGTCATGGCCTATACAACATACTGCACGTGTCTCTCTCTCTCTCCCATGCTGAGCTGGCTTGTAATGAACGCAATTACAACCACACATTGACGCAATTTACCTTGATTGACACTCACTGATGCAATTAACTCCATATGCATAATTAGCCTGTAGGTTGCACCGATTGTGTCACACTGTGTGTGAATCAGAATAAACTGTATCGTCACGTCACAGGTGTAAAGATGTGGCTGACTGAGTTTATTTTCAGAGTGCATTCCAGGGTTGTTTTAGTGAGATGAGATGGGATTGGCGTGTAGGGCAGAGCAGGAGAAAAAACTAAAAAGAACACAGGTCAAACAATCATAATTCTATGTGTAAGTGTATGGGCACACACATTCAAAATAAGAGTATGCACTGAAAATAATGTGGCAGTGGCAGAATAATTAATTAATTAACACCTGTCAGTCAATGTGTTAATGTTAAATATGAATGAAAACTCATGTATGTACTATACATACAAGCGTGCACACCCGCACGCACGCAGACAGACAGATGTAGAAGTGGCTATACATATATGCAGTTTTAAAGAAATCTCTAAGAAGAGAACACCAGCACTCACGGACATGTAGTTTAAGGCACTTTTATTCTTTTCTGATTGGCATAGTATGCTGCAGACAGCACAACGTACGCGTTTCGGCTTGGAGCCTTCGTCAGCGTTGCATCCGACCGCGCACCGTGACCCGGTAAGAATGTATAGAGACAGTGAGATGAATTGGAGTTGTGCGGGCTTCCTTGCTTCATATACATATGCAGCACATATATTATATTATTACAGTTCATTCATTCATTCATTCATTCATTCATTCAAACTTTATTTCAATTCTCTGAGAGATCATTGAGGGAGACTCAGAGAATTTTGGGGAGCGCTGGTTTCAGTGCATTCAACCTCTTGTGTGTTGGCTAGTGAGATGCACCCTAGGATACATTTATACTTCAAAGTGCAACAGTATTGCGCACAGAGAACAGCTGATATACAAGCTCACATCGCATCGCGGATGCGACTGTTGTGGGCGTAGAGGTCTGCGTGCCATCACGCCATCATCATGCCATCGCGGGACGAAGCATAAATTATACTTGATGGGTTGCAGGTGCACGTGCAGCCATGGACAAACAGGCTCTATCATGAGCGCACCTCCCGTTCTTATGACAGCGACTGGAGGTATGGTTTTGAATTGCTATTATTGTTCAAACACAACAGAGACCAGGGATTATATATTTCAAGGGCGAGAGATCACAATAAAAATCCTAATCATTCTTCCTCCACACTGGGAGAAAAACAGCATCTGAAAGTTTGATGGTGCATTTCTTACACGTGAGTGCAGTTATAACTTTTCCATTGCATCTTATGAGAGGCAGGGTTCTTGTGCTGCCGGTATGCGCTCGCATGCTGTTGCTGTTAAGGCGTCTATAGGATACTTTTAAATATACAAGAGCTCCAAAAAGGTTGAGAACCATTGTTCTAGATGGCTCGTCCCCTTCGGGGTCTCGGCTGTAAACAGGGCAGCTGTCTCTAAGCACACCGCTGTCTACTTTCATACCTGGCAGTGCTAATGTGTCTGGCAGCGCTCTGTAGCTGTGTGGGGACTGCGTGTGTGACAGTACGGTAAACAAATGAATGTCCCTGACTCTCTCATGTGGGTGCCAGTCTGTCAACACTGTGCAGTGTGCACTTAATTCATCCACTCAAAAGAGAAGAAATGCAACGAAATACCCAGTGTATTTCAAAGCTTGCATCAACACACTTTGACTGACCTTACACCGTATTAACCCATTAAAACCGGAAAAGCACCTGTGTGATTTTTTAGGTTTTAACCATTTAGAAGACACTCACACTAGAATCGGCCGCATGTCTTAATTGGTCAAATAAACTTTGTGCCGCTCAGGCCAAAAGACGAAGCACATTTTCTGCTGTAATGTCTGTGTTGACCGGTTGCGTATCTTTGTAACACATGATTTTCCCTTCAAACATGTCTTTCATGACATGCGGTGCAGGTCACATCAGTTGTCTTCTTTTGAGCGATACACAAAAGCAAAGTGGCAATTTGTGACCCAGAGAATGACAGGGGAGCAGTCACTCATCGAGACTCGTCCTCAGGTTTTGTGCAATTGTGGTTGCCCAGCCTCCCCAGACAAAACGTTTCCGAAATCTTCCAAAGTTTTCATTTTCAAAATGTTGTAAGTAGCGAAAATTCCTGTTCAGATGTGTGTGTGTGTGTGTGTGTGTGTGTGTGTGTGTGTGTGTGTGTGTGTGTGTGTGTGTGTGTGTGTGTGTGTGCGTGTGCGCGTGCGTGCTGACTTTATGGCGGCATGTCCTTGAATCCTCACAGATCTAAACCCTAACCCTGGTATAATTAATCTGTAGTGCTTCTGAGGTTATATGTTAGAAAACAGACTCGGTAGTTTTTGTACGGTCCGTCAGGTTTGGGTGAAAATCCCCTCAATTCACTACAGACAACACGGTTCACTTTGAACCGAGCACATTTCACATCCATCATTACACGACGGTTACGCTGAAACAACGGCCTGCATTTTACTCTGCAATAGTTTAGAGAGGTCTGCATACGAGATGAAACAAGCTCGGACATTTTCCCATGCAGTTGTTGGAACAAGTACTGAGATGTTCATGGGTCTGGTCTAAAAGAGCAGGGATATGAATTGGCAAGATGCACATTTTTGTTGGATACAGCCACATTTGAATGCATCTGCAATACCTCCGCGGACCCCCCGGTGGTCCGCGGACCACCCGCTGAAAACCCATGATCTATACCATGGTGAATTTCCTGTCTCTCCCAACACAATGAAACAACAACAAAGCCCCTTCTATTGTCTAAAAGCAATCAAAGCCAGCTGTTAACGGGGAAACCAGCCTCGGCTAATTAATGGCGCCGTCTCGTTAGCATATTGTTGTTGTAATTGTACACTTAATTGTTGATTAAGGGACCACATTGCTAATTGCATTGATTGGTTTTGTGCTTAATTGACGTCAGGCGATGTTCCCTTGTACTGGGAGGTTTCGGAGGGATTTGAGTCGATCAGTGAACCAACGGAGCCTGTATTCCGTCTGGAATCAATCCCTCTGTTCCTTATTTGTTTCTTTCTTTGTTTCTTTCTTTGTGTCTTTCTTTCTTTCTTTCTTTCTTTCTTTCTTTCTTTCTTTCTTTCTTTCTTTCTTTCTTAATATAGTATTGACATACTTGATAGCTTTGGCTGGCGCTTAGCGTGTCAGTGTGTGATAATTCTTTCACAAAGAGGGCAAATCGTCTCTGTCGGGTGGAAACCTCATATGTCCAAAACTGTTGACTTTCAGGATTCAAATTCAAAACCATCAACAGTAGCAGATCCACAAGCTCGAAATACAACGGTTCACACCATGTTTCGAGCTTGTAGATCTGCTAATTTTGCTGCTTTTGTGTGACACTATAGTATGATCAAGTGAGGGTTTAAATTGCGAACTAAACACAAAATGGTTAAAATTTGGAGATAAGAGGTTTCTGCCTGACAACAACACATTGAGTGAATCATCAGGAGGTAGAGTATCCGCTAGGCTAGGGAATTGGAAGGTTTCTTTCTTTCTTCTTTTTTCCATAATTACTATTTATTATTATTATTATTATTGATAATTTCCAGGTTTGGTCCTTATAGTATAATGTGTCTCTGTTTATGTCTCTATGTGTGCCTCCTTTTCTCTTGTCTCCATTAATATCATGTCTCTATGTGTTTCTGGCTCACTGGCATTCTCAATGTTTTTCGTGCTGCACGTTGGAGCTCAGATAAGAAGCTGGGAAGTCTCTCTCTCTCTCTCTCTCTCTCTCTCTCTCTCTCTCTCTCTCTCTCGTTCTCTCTCTCACCTTCATGCTGTGTGCCTGGTCAGTTTGTTTCTCTCGATTTCATGATGAATTGAAGAACTGAGATGAGAGCAATGGGAACCCCACGGGAGCCACACACACACACGCACACACACACACACACACACACACACACACACACACACACACACACACACACACACACACACACACACACACACACACACAGTCACTCATTATAGCTGTGGGGTTTCGCTCCGTCACACCTACAATGTGGCAAAGTGGTGACAATGCGCGTGTGCGTGTGGGTGTGTGTCAGAACAAGGGTAACTGTGGCCATGGGCAGAGAGAGTCCTCAACTGGCCTCTGAGAGTTAGATATAAGTTACACTGTCTTAAAAACTTTCACACAAAGCGAATCACTCCATCTTTTCAAATGTCACAGAAAGATTGAAGTGTGAATGAGGTACACTACAGCTGGATTGAACACAAAGCCATCACACAGAAAACAAACAGGAGACCTCCTACTGTACGTGAATCACCATGTAGCTGAAACAAATGGTGTGACAGAAGGGTTGGCCGTGAACACGTTGGAGATTTTGTGGCCGAGACGAAACCTATTTTTGACAACATTACAAGTCGTTGCTGTCAGGCAGAAGCCTCTCATCACCATATTCTAACTTTTTGTGTTTAGTAAATGAACGCCCTACTTGATCGTGTTTAGAGCTTGTAGATATGTTACTTTAGAATTTGAATCTTGAAATGTCTGTTGAAAAATGTGTTTTCAAAAACAACACCGATGCGTATGCTGGGGTTTGTATGTGGTTAAACCAGCACGAAGGAAACAAGGACCAACCTAAAATCAACATCAGGAGAAAGCCACAGGCGTTTATTTGGAAATTGTTGTTTCCATTCCATTCATTGATGCACAGCATTTTCCAGCAAACAACTTTGAAAAGATTTTATTCTGAGATAATGAGGGCATTTGATCTAAGTGAGCCATTTCTGCCGCAACTTACAGTACATCATTTGTGTGAAGAATGTACTGGGAGGGAGGGAGGGAGAGAGAGAGAGAGAGAGAGAGAGAGAGAGAGAGAGAGAGAGAGAGAGAGAGAGAGAGAGAGAGAGAGAGAGAGAGAGAGAGAGAGAGAGAGAGAGAGAGAGAGAGAGAGAGAGAGAGAGAGAGAGAGAGAGAGAGAGAGAGAGAGAGAGAGAGAGAGAGAGAGAGAGAGAGAGAGAGAGAGTGTGTACTGGGAGGGAGAGATTTTTTTTGATTTTTTAAAAATCCTTTATTTTCTATTAAGCTGTATCAGTTTTAAAACATGACATTATTCCAAAAATAGCAAAAACCCTATAACAATACATAATTAAAAACCAACTGTTCCTCCACAACAGAACACAGCGCCTCATTAAAGCACCACTGAAAAATAAAAAAATCAACATCATTCATAAGTGAATAGAAACGGAAGTCCACTCTGATTCTGGCCCTTACCAATGCCTTAAACATTGGCAAGAGCTCCACCCCTGAACCATTCAACATTTGATTTTTCCTGGTTTTATAGATGGCCAATTTAGCCTGTCCCACAACAAAATTCAAAACCTGCCACTTTTTTGCATTGTCCTTGCTGTAACCAGCACCAAGAATAAAAGCCATTTCGCACCAGTCCTCATCACAACATGAAAAAAACACTTTTAAAATATCAAATAAACTTTGTAATCTGAAACATTCCATGAAACAATGAAAAATAGTTTCCGGCTCTTCACAGAAGGGGCACTTGGTGGACACTGAGGGATTTATCCTGGAGACAAAGCTATTAACGCCAAGCGCTCCCTTCAAAATCCTCCACTGTAGATCCCCTGATCTCTTGTTCAAAGGTGGCTTATATAACACCCTCCAAACTGGTTTGCGATCATCGTCCATCTTTAAAGTCTCTCTCCATACAGTGTCTGTTTTCCCACTCAGCTGTGTTTTGTTCAAAGCCTTTACACAGTATTTGTACAATGCTTTCCCCCCCAACATGTACAAGTCTGTAGTGGTCTCATTTTGGGGTCTCAAAAGGGAACCCACCAAGCCAGTTTGGTCCACTTCAAGACCCAACTCAGGGAACGGATCCCCTCCATCAGGATGCTCCACACCACTGAAATAGTCCTGTAGCATATCCAGTTCCTCCTTACTCAGCCTCTTAATCCATTCGTTTAAAATGTCTCTTGTGTGCCGCCTTGATCTTAGACCCAGTAAGGAAGCTGCTGCCTCTGTGTTGTAAAATCCTGGACCTGCTACATCCACAACGTGCTTGAGTTTTACTGTCCCAGCTGACACCAGACGCTGTGTGAGCCCAGGTCTGCTTCCATCCTGCACATCCAGTCGGGCCCCATGTGTTAAAGGCTCCTCTAGGAGCCAGTGCAAAGAAGATGCGGGCTCCAGTCTATTCCATTTAAAAAGAGACCAAGCCCTGAAAAGTCCCTGATAAAAGGAAGACAAATCACACAACCTAATACACTTGCAGTTTACCAAAAACAAAGAAGCATCTAGCCCCAAACCTGCAACTTTCCTTAAAACTATGTCCATTAATGGCTTCCAAACCACTTCAGAGCCTCCTGTGAGGTACCGTTGTATGTGCTGTAACCTGAAAGCTGCTGTTCTGCTTTCAAGGTGAATTAGCCCCTGACCCCCCTCCTCTTTTGCCAGGTAAAGCACACTCTGTGAAACCCAATGCAATTTGTCCCAAAAGAAATTGATCATTATTGCTTGCAGTTTATTTAGCAGACCAGCAGGAGGCTCCATGCATTTTAGCTTGTGCCAAAGAGTTGATGCCACTAGATTGTTAATGATCAGAACCCTCCCTCTGTAAGACATTTGTGGTAATAGCCACCTCCATTTTGCCAGCTTTCCCTCCACCTTTTCCACCACTCCTTCCCAGTTCTTTTCTTCAGTCTGTTTATCGCCCAAAAAAACCCCCAGGTACTTCAAGCCTCCCCTCCTCCACATTAACCCTCCTGGCAGCTTAGGTAAACCTTCAGACCAACTCCCAACTGCCAAGGCCTCACTTTTGGCCCAATTTACTTTTGCAGATGAAATTTTACCAAAGGTTTCAACAATATGTCCTAACTTTGTGACATCATCTTGGTTTTTTATGATGACAACCACATCATCTGCATATGCAGATAAAATAAAACGTGTGTTAAAATCAGAAAAGCTTAAACCATTAATCTTGGAGCGAATATTGTGCAACAAAGGTTCAATTGACAAAGAGTAGAGCATACCGGACATTGCACACCCCTGCCTAATTCCCCGTGTTGCTTTGAAAGGTTTACATAGACCCCCATTGAACTTCAATACACTTTCAATGTCTTCATACATCACCCTGATCCTGGCAATAAAACCATCACTGAGGCCGTACCTCTGCAACACTTTCCAGAGGTAACAGTGCTCAGTTCGGTCAAATGCCTTCTCCTGGTCCAACGAAACGAGACCAGCATCTATGCCCAAAGAACTAGAGACGTCCAAAATGTCTCGAATTAGTGACACATTGTCAACTATGGACCTGCCGGGCACGCAGTATGTCTGGGTCCTGTGGACGACCTGCTCCAACACCTTCTTCAGCCTGTTGGCCAGGGCTTTGGACAGCAGCTTATACTCCGTGCACAATAGAGAGACCGGCCGCCAGTTCTTTATTTCCTGAAGGTCACCCTTCTTTGGCAATAGAGTCAATACTGCCCTCCTGCAGCTCTGAGGCAGAAAAGAGTCTTTAAAGCATTCGTTGTAGACTTCCAAAATGTCTCCTTTAAGAGTGTCCCAAAACGCCTTGTAGAACTCAGGTGGTAGTCCATCTATGCCAGGGGCCTTACCCCCTTGCATACTCTGCAGCGCTACATGTAGCTCCTCTGTAGTCAGAGGACCCTCCAGCTCTTTGTTGGTCCCCTTGGAAACCTTGGGCAGCCCACTGCAGAACAGATCAAAAGCCTCCTCATCCTCACTGTATTCACTGTTGTACAGGTGGGAATAGAAGTCCACTGCTCTCTGGCGGATGTCACTGGCCTCAGTGAGCAGTTGTCCGCCGTCAGAGCGCAGAGCATGGATGAATCTGCTCTGTCCCTTCTTCTTCTCCAGGCCGAAAAAAAACTTTGACGGCGAGTCCATTAGGGCCTCGCTCTGGAACCGGGACCGGACCAGCGCCCCCTGCGCCTTAGAGCCCAGCAGGTCAGCCAAAACGGCTTTTTTGTATTTGAGGTCATCAATACTGCCTCGATTTCCTGTGGAAGCTACATTCTGCAGCTCCACGATTTCAATCTCCAGATCATTCATGGATCTGGTGATGTCACGGGAGACATTGAAAGTGTACTGTTGACAAAACTGCCTGATTTCCACCTTTCCACAATCCCACCATTGTTTCAAGGAAATAAAATCTCTCTTTCTAGATTGATACCCACTCCAAAGAAAAATAAAACTCTCTCTAAAATTCACATCTAATAGAAGAGCAGTGTTAAAGTGCCAGTATGCAGATCTGTGCTTTACATTTGCAATAAAAACACTACACAGTACCATTGAGTGGTCTGAAAAACCAACAGGCAGTATATTACACTTTTTAAAAATACTGAAATGGTGTTTAAAACAATACAATCTGTCCAATCTGGCCATAGAAAAAAAACTGTCTCTGCTCTGGACCCATGTATATTGTCTTGTGTTGTCATGCATTTCTCTCCAAACATCAGTTAAAGTGTGTGTTTCCACCAGCCGCTGCATGGCTGCTTTAGAAGGACCATGAGGCTCAACATGATTGCGGTCAACCTGATCATTTTCTGTACAATTAAAGTCTCCAGCCAGGTATAAATATTCATCAGGCCCACACAGCTTCAAAATGTTGTTGAGTTCCTTTAAAAAGTGAACTCTAACATTTCCCAAATTAGGAGCATATACATTAATGAATACCATAGTAAAAAGTTCATACTTGGCCCTGACAACTATTAATCTGCCCTTCACAATTTCCTGAACCTCATAGGATTTTGGCACAAAATCTTTGGAGAAGAGAAGTGCCACTCCACCACTGTTGTTGTGAAGGTGGCTTAAAACAACCTCTCCTTCCCACTCCATCCTCCAGTCAGTCTCGTTAAAAGTGTCACTGTGCGTTTCCTGGACTAAAGTCACATTAATATTTTTTAATTTTACCAATTCAAAAAAACTTGCTCTTTTCTTCACATCTCTGGCACCATTTAAATTAAGTGTGGCAACCCTGAAATCACTCATGACTTCTAATGTGAAAAAAACAAACAAAAACAAAACCCACAGAAGACAGCTAGTCTTGTTTTGCATTTGAGCCTCCATTTAACTTGGAATTGAGTTTCTGAACCATTTTTTTCAGTCTGTACACTTCTTGAGAGGTATAACCATTCTCTGATTTGTCTTTCATCTGAGATCTGACAGATTTTAAGAACAATTTTTCATCCCCAAAATGATCTCCAACCTCTACATTTTTCATGTTTTTAGTTGTCTGCAGAAACCTTTGAATTTGCCTGATTTCATAGTGTTTATCCTGGGGTGAGTTCACAGACTGTGGACCAAACATAGGCTGACTTGAAAAACTATACTGAGACAAATCACTGTCATCACAATCCCCCCATTCCTCTCCTCCTCCCTCCTCCTCCTCCTCCTCCTCCTCCTCCTCCTCTTCCTCCCCCTCCACCACCTCCTCAACCTCTATGTCTTTAGACACACACTCTGTCTGTTTCTCCTTCTGGGTGAGAACATCTGCTTTCAAACCTTTTTTGGCTTGAGTACCCTTACTATCCTTTCCTTTTCTTTTGAGAGTATTAACCTCTGCAGTTATGTCCATCTGAACCGTTTCATCACTATTAACAACCACACTTCCTTTCTGACTGCTCTGTGCCTGTCTTTCACTGTCTTTCTGTTTCTCCTGTTCTCCTGAACCCGTTGCGACAGGGGTGGATTGGTCATGAACTGTAACATTGACCTTAACCCTAGCCCTAGGCACCGGTAACGGTGCCTGGACTGTCTGCTCTTCCTCACTCACACCGTCCTGACTCTGCTGCAGCCCCGCAGCCCCCTCCTCCTCCCCCCGTTCAGTAGACGCGTCTGTGTCTCCTCCCCCAGGACACGCACGGGCCAAGTGCCCCTCCAATCCACATTTAAAGCACTTCAAAGTGCCAGAAGTTGCATACACTGTATAATTAAAATCATCGACTTTGACGCTAAACACCAGATTGAGTTCCTCATCTGTCCTATTCAGGATCATAAGGACCTGCCGTCTATGCGATACGACGTGTTTCAATAGTGGGGACTTGCACCCTGACGGCAGCTTTTTTATCGATGAAATAATCTTTCCATACCTGGACAATTCTCTCGCCAAATCGGCGTCATTAATGAACGGCGGGACATTAGAAATCATGACTCTTTTGGACGGTGTAGAAAGGGGAGACACAGAAACAAATGATCCATTTATCACAACACCACGCTCCACCAAAACATGTACTTTGTCAACACTGTCAACAAAAATCACAACCGCGCCATTCATACGAGCGGCAGATTTCACACTGTTGTAACCAACAACTTCTCCGACAGCTAAACCACATTGTTCTACTGTACAAGGAATGGCAGAGGCGATCTTAATGCCGTGTTTCCTTGTCAGTCCGGGTATTAGCATACTCATTGTTTAACAAACAAATTAACAATGCGCCCAGCACAGCGGCTGGCCGCACACGGAACACCAAAATAAAACAAAACCCACTATGAAAACTGTTACTAAATAACAAATCAAAGAAAAAAAAAGAAAACAAAGTTTGAAAGAAACAAACTTAGGAAAACAAACCAAACGCTTCTCACTCACTCAGCAGCACATCCACACCCACTCAGAGAGAGAGAGAGAGAGAGAGAGAGAGAGAATGGTAGATGGAGTGAAGGAATTGAATGCAGTAAGTGATTTTCTTTTGTTAAAATGTATGTTAAGTCGCTCTATAGTCTGATGGTAATCATTGTTGTCTCCACCAGGCCGAAGGCATGGGGAGAGAGTAGTTTTGCACTCCGTCCGTGTGTGTGTGTGTGTCCGTCCGTCTGTGTACAGCTAATCTCCGGCGCCGTTAACCCGGTCGATGCCAAATTTTGCACACACACTCCCTGGATGCCAACGATGAACCTCTTTGTTTTTATATTACTCCTCCAGATTCTGTCCAAAAATCCCGCAAATCGTTACACACTATCTCTATAGTCATGTGTTCAAGACGGATCCGTCAGATATTTCATATTCCATCCTAATTGGCTAACATTGGCTTTCAAAGTTTGCAGGATTGGCCCGTTTTGAACAAAAAGTCTCAAATCATGAACGCAGCATGCAATTTACGTGAAATCTTTCACACACTTTCCTACTAGGCTGAGGAATATATCCCACCCTTTTCACATTGGCCTGTTATAGCGTCACCAACAGGTGGATTTTTGCAAAACACATTTTTGGAAAAAAATGCCTCAAATCATCCAATTGCCATTAAAGGCATAAGAACAAATGGCACCTTTTTCACATTGGCCTATTATAGCGCCACCAGGAGGCCACAACCTGACCTGAGGGGTACTTTTTCTAGTTTCAGAGTGTTTTTGTTCAGTAACGGGGTCCGTTTTGAACAAAAAGTCTCAAATCATGAACGCAGCATGCAATTTACGTGAAATCTTTCACACACTTTCCTACTAGGCTGAGGAATATATCCCACCCTTTTCACATTGGCCTGTTATAGCGTCACCAACAGGTGGATTTTTGCAAAACACATTTTTGGAAAAAAATGCCTCAAATCATCCAATTGCCATTAAAGGCATAAGAA
>NC_136809.1:42440800-42443300 GCF_951216825.1 Electrona antarctica
ACATGCACTTTTCTGACAAAGCATCAGTTTAGGCATTAAAACATCTTGGCACTGAGACGGCTTGATAACGGTTTTCGATACTACATTATTGCATGTTGTGTACAGTATTTTGTGTCCGTACCAAAAGTGATGTGAAAGGTCAGATTGTACACTGACGATATTAAACTATATGTGACAGTCTGCTGGCACGGTCTGACTCAACGTATGAGGAGCTGTTGACAGCAGACTGGCACCAGCGCCAGGCCAGCTGGCATCCTGACGACAACGCCAAGTGCCCTCTGCCATCCTGCACTATACCAGCCCCAAGTCCACCTCTCCTCGGTTCCTGTCTTCTTCTGCCACCGTCCATCCTTCCCTCCTTTATACCTGCCGTGTATCCCTCTTTCTTTCTTTCTTTCTTTCTTTCTTTCTTTCTTTCTTTCTTTCTTTCTTTCTTTTCTTTTTGTTCTCTTCCTTCCTTCTTTCTTTCTTTCTTTCTTTCTTTCTTTCTTTCTTTCTTTCTTTCTTTCTTTCTTTCTTTCTTTCCTTCCTTCCTTCCTTCCTTCCTTCCTTCCTTCCTTCCTTCCTTCCTTCCTTCCTTCCTTCCTTGGCTAACTCCATGCCATCCGTTCAGTGGTCCATGGTGACAGACAGCATTCTGTGCTCACACCCATGTGTATGTGTGTGCGCGTGCGTGTGTGCTTGTTCATGTCTTTGCATGCAGATGAAGAGGGGGGAGGGGGGGGGGTGTCTGGCAGGCAGTGGGTTCAATCTGTCACTGGACCAACAGAACAGCACTGAATTGGGCCCGTGCTTCAAGGCACTTAGCACATGCAGCGAGCACATGGCTTCTGTTTGACCGATCCTCCAGGCGAGAACAGACCCCTGGAGCCTGCCTCACCGCCGCGCCTTATTATGCTAAATGTCACCACTTAGACCGTATAGCAGGGGTCTTATACCGCAGGGGTCCTCGACATCACCACTTAAACCTCCTTTAGCTGAGAGACAGACAAGCAAGGACCCCCTATATTTGTGCTTTCTTGAGAAAGCCTTCTGTTTAACTCATTCACTGTCAGAGTAAATATAAACATAATCAACCTTATTTCTTTCCTTACCTTTAAAGTATTCACATAACATTTATCTCCACTTATCGACGCCCTAATCGCTGATAAACACGCAGGGCTTCTCTGTGCTTTGGCGATTTAGATTATTTTTTTGTCAAAGCTACATGCGTTCCATAGATGTCGAAATGGAGCGACACAGGAGCGGAGATAAAGGCATTTCAGAAAATCCATTAACGTGGGACTAGTGGATGCGAGCTGTTTTGTTTTTGCGATCATGTGATTGCCTGGTTCCTGGTTTCAATAGCCAAATTATAATACCCCAAATCTCGGCCACTCGCTCACTCACACTCGGTCACTCCAGCATGGTGGTGTTACAGTGAAATTGGTGACCTGCCAAAAAATGTGACCATCTTGTGGACTTCACATATTACATGGAGGTCTTTAAATAATATGTGGCTTAAAAAATTGCTAAGTTGAACTCTGCTAATAAACAAACCACTATGATTTATGTTTGGACACTGACGTTATGTGATGTCTATACACGATTGTCACATATTTCATCAGGTCGCCAATTTCACCATAAGACCGCCATGCTGGAGTGACCGAGTGTGAGTGTGAGTGAGCGAGTGACTGAGATTTGGGGTATTGAAATTTGGCTAATGAGAGTCAAACGGTGACTCATAGGTTAGCGAAGAGCGCCATCTAGTGTAAAAATGAAAAACATGTGTCAAAAGTCGTCCATGGCGGTGTGGACTGTTAGCAGATTGTCTCCATGTCTGTTGAGATTTGAGACTAGACTGGAAGTATTCCGCTAGCTGGTTTTAATTTTTGACAGCACTATCATTAGTTTCTCATTGTGAGGATTAACAGGTCTGTATCTCTGAGAGCGTACAAATGGAACCAAACAGACCTTTAGGTTCCATTTGTCTCTGAGTTATGAACACATTTTAATGAGGGAAAAAAAACGTTAAAATATGGACATGATGGAGGTAAATTTCTGCCCAACAACGATGATATAGTATTCAGGTATACATTGGAATACATTAGCAGGCGATGGACCAGTAGAAAGCAGCAATACAAAAATAAACGGGAACAAAGATTTAAGGAAAATCATTGGCTGCAATTGTCACTAGACACACAAACACACATGTACTGTACCCCCCCAGTGGCTCCCTGATGGCATGGTTAGTGGACAATCTGACTCACATCCAAGTCTTTAGACCCATGCTGTTCCCCCTTATGATGCTTACTTACACATGCACGCACGCGCATGCACACACACACACACACACACACACACACACACACACACACACACACACACACACACACACACACACACACATTCACATTTGAGCTTGTAGATCTGCTACTTTTGAATTTGAATCCTGAAAAGTAACATTTTGAAGTTTCCATCCGACAGAGATGATATGTTGTAAACGCAGAGATGTATACAG
>NC_136809.1:42448300-42455800 GCF_951216825.1 Electrona antarctica
TATAAATTAATCTGTTAAATAGAACAAGAGAAACAATGTATAAAAAGAGTTTGTGTACATATGGCACAATGAGAGAGAGAGAGAGAGAGAGAGAGAGAGAGAGAGAGAGAGAGAGAGAGAGAGAACTCCGAACTTGGGTGTCGGATCGACTTTGAAAGTACATTTGCTTGTTTTGTGTGTAATTTTTGTCTGTGCCGGTGGGATTGTTGTATTCATTTTCTCTTGTTACCTTGGTTACTTGCTTCAGCATAAGTTATGCACTCTCTCACTGTAACACACACACACACACACACACACACACACACACACACACACACACACACACACACACACACACACACACACACACACACACACATTATGCACACACATTATGCACATGCACTCTCTCACTGTAACACACATACACATACACACACACATATACGCACGCACGCACGCACGCACGTACGCACACACACACACACACACACACAAATACACACTGAAATTGTGCATGTGCCCACCCACACAAGCACGCAGGCTTGTGCACAAACACACTTATATCATTATAACCTAATGCACATTTGTGAACCACACATGGTGGGGCGAAGTGGCTTCTCGCCCTCAGGGAGTCTTACTGGTACTAGACTGTAGTTGAATTGAACTATTATGTTGATATGCAGGTGAGTATAGAAAATGCAATGATCAATCTGACCAATAAGAAGGCTATCAGACTGCATCATCCCTGCCAAACGTGTAACAACAGCTATGAATAGAGCAAATCCTTGGTTTCCCTATGATCCAGTACTATTTAAAAACTCATGCTATTTCCACATAGGTTAAATCTCTGCAAGCCGTTACAGAAGTCAACAGACATGTTTTCTTGATTTTACATTTGGAACTGTTACAGTTGGAGGCCATCGATATTGTCCTTTTCTTTTTGCTGAGGTTTGCGTGATCTGCGCAAAAGGACAGTTAACCCATTTTGGGCGGGAACCCCTTTTGGTGTTTTAAACATAATGTTATAATTTAGCTATTGAAAAATAGCAGATCTACAAGCTCATAGCGCGCCACCGAGTGGCGCGCTACGAGCTTTGTAGGTCTGCTATTTTTGAAAAATCGTGAAAATATTTATTTCAGAAAACTGGAGGATTTAGATGGATTTTTTAAAATTTTGAGGTCAGGCCTAAATGGGTCAAATGATAAGGGACAATATCGGTGGCACCCAACTGTATACTCACCCGTTTGTGCTAATGTTGTTGAGTGATGATCTAGTCAGAGCTGAATATGTATGTGTGCTTCTGACACTGGCTGACATAAATGAAGTGTTTCATTAGCTCATCAGGCAAAGCTTTCAGCGTGTGCTAATGTTCAATCTGCTCCATGTATTCCTGGCATTCTGGGGTTGCAGTAGGCACTCACCAATGTAGTGCATTTTGATAGCAGTCTTTCTCAATTGTTGTAGTCTTTGGAATACATTTTGATGTAGTTTCATTCACCTTTTAGTAATCAGAATATTTTACTTTAAGACTTTAAGTATAGTTTTAGTTGATTAAATACCATGAGATTTTTGTCTATGTAAATCTACAGTTACACTAAATCTGCAGTTTATTATTTATTAGACTAAAATGTATTTTGGCGGGCCGAGATGGTGTTGAAAGACTTAATAATAATCAGCTGTGTGTCGAAAACAATTGCCGATCTACAAGCTCACAACGTGATGTGAGCTTGTAGATCGGCTATTTTCGACAAAAATAACACTGCCCTGTAACCATGCATGTTCAGTGGTGGAAGATTATTATTTTAGTTTTTGAGGGGCGCTAGCCCTTCCTATAAACAGCTACAGTGTGGATTCTGTCTTAACACAAACATTAAATGCCATTGAAAATGAATGGAGAATTTACGTCATATGTGTCTGAGCAAATCGGCGCCAGTATGTCGGTAGAAACCCTTGACCAATAAGGGACCATTGTTGGTGACGTAACTATTAACTAAGGTATGTTTCAAGGTTGGTATAAGGTCAATAATTGATTAAAGCGCCCCTCACTTCACACGGTACATACATGTATATATTTAATTCCAATGTTTTACAGAGAGGCGTACAGAAAACCTATGATAGAGTCATGGAGAGGTTTTACTGGCCAGGCGCAAAACACGCTATTGAAGAGTTTTGTAGAAGGCCCAGCGCAACCCATTGATTCCGCTCCCTATAATTGAAGTGCCATTTTCACGTATAGCAATGGACATAGTGGGGCCGCTGCCCAAGTCAGCGCGAGGGCACAAGTATATACTGGTGATTGTCGATTATTTTTAATTATGTTTGGGAGACGAGAAACACTTTCCTGGGGTTTTTATGTGGGTAATATGTGTTTTTAGATATTTTAGTATTTCAGATATTTTAGTATTTCAAAGTGTCCATGATGTCATGGACACTGGTCTCTGGTCTTCCTTCCTGTACTACAAGTTGTCTCAGTAAGACAGCCCTCTCTCTTTGCACAAGAGAGTGCACCAAGCATTATGGTAATTGTAGTCATTAAACTAAGATCTGGTTGCAAAGGGGGTGAAGTGTCCCTTTAATAACGCTTTGATTTTGAGAAAATCGGTATAATAAAAGTATGCATTTCAATGTGTACGAGTCCCTGGCATGAAAGCGTCTTTGTGAGTAGTTGAGGCAGGCTGACATGCATGCTGACATGCATGGTGACGTGTCATATTTGTATGAATGAAAGATTTTTTGTGTTTTTGTTAATATTTGAGTTCCTGGCTGATAAATGGTACAGGCTATTATGACGTGTTTCATGAACCATTAGTTGAGAGTTAGTTAGGGCATATTGACATTCAGCCCGGGACACTATTGAGTGATTGGATGAATCACACAACCGTGTAAAAGAGAGATGAGACGGAGAATACTTGGTGTGATGGACAAAATCCACTCAAAACCCAGAAATAGAGCTACAAAACTAAAGGGCATGTAATGGACGAACTGCACTCAAAACTCATCTTGTGTTATTTTATGTTGATTTGCGACTGAAAATGTAGCAATGCAGTTTTGGTTCA
The DNA here is from genome assembly GCF_951216825.1 of Electrona antarctica. Taxonomy (NCBI): domain Eukaryota; kingdom Metazoa; phylum Chordata; class Actinopteri; order Myctophiformes; family Myctophidae; genus Electrona; species Electrona antarctica. Next base: position 42,451,340 of record NC_136809.1, read on the forward strand.
GGTAAAACGGTAAATCTATATATATTTTTACTTGCGCAAGCAGAGCGTGCAAGTGTTGTGGCCGTGCTGGCTTTTTTATGCGTATGCTCGGAGGTATATATACTAGATGTCAATGGTGACGTAATTAAAATATGTTTCAATGTCGGGTTATAACTGGCTGTCAATGGTGACGTAATTAAGATATGTTTCAATGTCGGGTTATAACTGGCTGTCAATGGTGACGTAATTAAGATATGTTTCAATGTCGGGTTATAACTGGCTGTCAATGGTGACGTAATTAAGATATGTTTCAATATTGGTTGGGTAACGTATGTGTATACATACTTTAGTATTTAATTTCAATGTTTTACAGAGAGGCTGAGATATGAAAGTTTGTAGCGGTCGACAGTACTTGTGCGCTCTGCTTGCAAGTATACAGGCACTCGACAGAGTGCAGTTCTAGTTTAGACATACTAGCGACTTTAAGCAACGACGGCTACGGCAGTCGGCTACGGCAACCGGAAATGGATCAGTGCTCGATACATAAACCTGCTCTCCGTCGCAGCCCTTTCTACTACGGCAGAACCAACACTTACACGTAGTGTCTACAACGCCATGTCATAACCATGTTTATTGAAATTATAGCTGTCATACATTTACACCGATTGCTCCATCACCTCTCTTATGCTGTGTAATGTGTTGGCATGCTCTGAATGAAGAAATAACACTAATACCATAATTATGTCATATTAACGATGTTTATTAAAACGGTTTTAGAATAACACAGATTGCTCCAGCACCAGGGGCGCTAGCCCCTCCTATATACAGCTTTTGTCCTCACACGTCTCAAGATTTGCCATTGTCAATGAAAGGAGCAATTAGGTAAAATTCCGCCAAATATGACATAAATTAAACATCAAAACATTATACGCCATTGACAATGAAGGAAAAATGTACGTCATATGTAGACAAGCAAATCAGCTAACCAATCACAGGCAACAGGCATTCTGATTGGCCAGTATGAGATGATGCATGATGATGTACGATGATAAGAGTGCCCTTCACTTCACACAGGTGTGATTTTTATACTTAACCTTCCTATACAAGTTCAAACTCCATTTTAACCATGTTATAATATATTGTTTTCTTCCAAAAAAGATATAAAATATAGATGAAAATAGTGTTAGAAGGCCAATTGGGTTACAATGTTATATGGGTTTATAGAGGAAGCTGGCGTGTCTGATCGGAATCAAGCAACTTAAAAACAGAACTGACTTAAAAACTAAAGCCTCAGTAGACATTAGTCACCTGAAACATGTTTGAAAGTGGTACAATATCAGTGCCAGCACAGACATGTATGGGGAGATATGAATTGTCAAATGGCAAAACTTACATAATATTGATTCCTTTTATTCCAATTAATATATCTTCTTCTTTTGTATTATAGCCTAGTTCAACTAACTGTGTGTGTGTGTGTGTGTGTGTGTGTGTGTGTGTGTGTGTGTGTGTGTGTGTGTGTGTGTGTGTGTGTGTGTGTGTGTGTGTGTGTGTGTGAGTGAGAGAGTGATAACCTTGTATGTGTCCGCTTGCTGTCACTATCTGAGGCGCCTGCAGTCTGAAGCAAAGCATCTGGTTTCAGCATCTGGATCTGGACATACACACGCACGTACACGCACACAGGTGTGTGTACATGCACGTGGTGTGTGTGTGTGTGTGTGTGTGTGTGTGTGTGTGTGTGTGTGTGTGTGTGTGTGTGTGTGTGTGTGTGTGTGTGTGTGTGTGTGTGTGTGTGATAGCGACCATGCAGCAGACATGAGGAAGGTTATCTGTGATCAGAGCTTGTGGTTATGAATCACATATACACGTGGGCAACTGCATGGACACACACACACACACACACAGACACACACACACACAGACACAGACACACACACACACACACACACACACACACACACACACACACACACACACACACACACACACACACACCATCGCTCTCGCACACACACATATTGTCTCAATTTCTTTCTCTCTTTCTCACGCACGCACGCACTCACGCACGCACGCACGCACGCACGCACGCACGCACGCACGCACGCACACACACACGCACGCACAAAATGACAGGAGTGCAGACTCCAGATGATATGTCAGTAGATGACTGTCCTCATTAAGTTAACAGATCATTATGTCCAGTAATGCTCACAGAATGGACACCACACATGTCACCTTCACATGGTCAGATGGCCTTTAATGAAGAAACAATCAATTATTAACACTCCGATTGCCCAGGGTTATTTAATCCATTAAATCATAGCGCCCAAGCGATTTATAGCAACTTTTACCGACGGACCAGGATGTGGCTGGAGCAGCTAAATGTAGCCAAAACACTAGAGCCGATCGACAACAACGGGAGGCATTATTAAATCTAACGTGACTAGTGACTGGACAGTGGGGGGCCGTCTAACACAGGATTTTTTCTTTGATTTGGACGGGATGATTTATATTGCGAGTTATTAACGTTTTAAGATTTTCGTTGTCGTCGGCTAAACGGGGGGGGGGGGACATTTTCGACGACATCCCACTGTGGATTGCGGATTGCGCAACAGGCGCTCCTAGGCTGTAGAGCGATGCGATCGGTTTTCATATCAATAAACTTCGTCTTTTGGAAAAAACTTCGTCCTGGGCCAGGGGCGGAATAACTTTGTACCGGGCCGGGGGGGTGACCGCACGATCGGGCCTCGCCGAACCTTAAAAAAAAACAAATACCGGTACTCATCTTTGTGTTCTGTTTCACCTTATTGCTAAGTGACGCACGCAGGGAAAAGCAACAAGGGGTTTAGAAGCGAAAATGTCCGTTGTGGAGAAAAGGAACTCCACACATGCACTTCTCACAGAGAGTGATTAGCCTACTAATGATTGACAGGTGCTGCCACTTTGGGAGCGTGGCTGAGGATGTCTGTTGGAGAGAGTGTGAGACAGACTCCACGGTGCTTGTCCAGCGCAGTAGGGAAATTATACATTCCCCCCCCTTTTGGTATTTTATATATCAATAAAAAAGACCAAAGGACGCCTTTACACGTTGTGTGGTGTTGACTCTAAAGACGTGTATACACATCCCACATCCAAGGCATAATTAGTGTTAATAGAGCCTGCCTGCTTGCTCTGGGGAGACAATTCCATGTCAAACCAGAAACAGGATTGTGTCAAAGGTCGTGTCTCACCTGCTGTAGACTCGTGATCTAAATGTCTCAATCAGGCCTGGAATTTTGTCATGTTAGGCCCAAGTCCACTTGGCCTTTGATATTCTCCTTTTATGTTAGGGTACAAAGGCCACATGCCAGGGCAGGAAGGCAATAAATGACATTGCATTAACATACTCATACACATTGGACAAATTATCGCTTTATACACAAACAAGAAATTGTGTAATAGAATTTTAAGTCTAACCGGAAGCAGGGATAAAACATAGCCAAATTAGCCATACAAATGACCAGAAAGAGGGATATAAAAAGCAGAGGCATGGTTTCATACTCCCCATCAGCCAACTGGGAGCTTAATGCTGGGCCTGCCAGGACCCGCTCAGACAGGCAGCTGGTGATGTTAATGTTAGTCAACAAAACATAAGATGACTCCCACACACTGGAATGAAATCATTCCAATATGACACATTTGGGTTGCCATGCCGTGTTTCTGGATTGGCATACATATGTATGTATTAGTTTGTGCGTGCACCTGCAGATATTCAGAACCTGCTGTTACTGGTTTTATTTGAATGACCACCAATGGAGATTGTTGATAAAACAAAAATAATATAGCCTTTCTAAACGAACAAAAAAAATCTAAATGAGCCTTTCTAAATTCCAAACAAACTAAAACTCTTTCCAAAAACAAAAGAAAATCAAACATTTCACACTTATAAAACATAGCCAATCTACAAGCTTGTATATTGAGATATTGTCCCTATTTTTTATACAGTGAAGTAAATGGTTACATTTATTTAATATTAATTACACCAAACATTTGGTATAATTATGATGTGGCTAGAATTAGTATCTTCTGTTCAGTGCAATTCTACAGATGTCATGTCACCTGACTGTTAGTTGCGAACGAAGTGAGCACTAACTATAGAAGCTGGCCGAAACTGTCTGTCTGTGTGTCAGTCTGTCTGTCTGTGTGTCACGCTGTAACACCACCCGCCCGCCACCAGAGGGCAACTACGAACTGAAATTGGAATGATACAGAGGTCTCTGTGTGTGTGTGTCACAGTGTGTGTGTGTGTGTGTGTGTGTGTGTGTGTGTGTGTGTGTGTGTGTGTGTCAGACTGCCACAACAGCTTTGTTCGCTTCCCGCGTTTACGCGTCTTACTTGTCCTAATGCTATAATATCAGCTGTCACCGCTGCTCCCTGCAAACTACTACTTAACTAGTCTGGGGACACACACGCATGGAGACACACACACACACACACACACACACA
>NC_136809.1:42460800-42483300 GCF_951216825.1 Electrona antarctica
ATATATAAATTCCAAAATATAAAACACAATATTATATTGAGGAGTCAGGACATATACATTTTATATACATATAAAATAGGGCTGGCAGGTTGAAAGCACTTACAAAGGTAAAATTGTCACAGACAGTATTAAGTCAAATAAAATAATATTGAAAAAGCCATATAATATTAGTACATTGCAGATTGGGGTCCCATACATCAGAAATGGTCCGTGCATGGCCCCTAAAAATAACGGAGGGTCCTTCAATTCAAAAATGTTGAGTACTATCAATGATTGACTCTGCTGCTTGCTCATGCTGGCTCTGCTCAAGAATTAACTAATTCATTGTGTCGGTCCGAGAACCATTTAGAGCAGGGGTTCTCAACCCGTGGGTCGCGACCCCTCGGGGGGTCGCCAAATTATTTTGGTGGGTCCCCAAATTATTATTATTATTTATTTTTTTCACGATTTTTCAAAAATAGCAGACCTACAAGCTCGTAGCGCGCCACTCGGTGGCGCGCTACGAGCTTGTAGATCTGCTATTTTTCAATAGCTAAATTAAACGCTTATGCTTAAATCATGCGCTGTCCACAATCCTGTTATTATTTATGTCCATAATGTAATATATTTGTGTGGGGTGCTTTGTGTGTTCTATGTGCACTCTGATTGGACATTAGTGTTGGGAAGTCACTAAGTACATTTAAAACGCCTTATATGTTTATAGTCAATCAGGGTTCTATACTAGTACCTTTTCTGTCTTCGCTCCGAATATCTTTGCTGAAAATAGCCAATCTAATTTACATGCTCACAATGTGTCACAACGTGTCATACTCGTAAGGGTATCATTCAGAATGGAACATTCTGAAAAATCACTAGGCCTACTTTATATTCAAATATTTTTGTACTAAGCAAAATGTTGAATATATCAGGACTTTTATGAGAGAGAGAGAGAGAGAGAGAGAGAGAGTGAGAGAGAGAGAGAGAGAGAGAGAGAGAGAATGAGAGAACAGAAAATTTAAATTGTAATGGTTTTGTAAGTTTGCTTCTTATAATTTGCAATGTGACACAGCTCTGTTACTTTACACAATGATTTATTCCCTTTTAATTGTACATAATAGGCAATACAAACGTGATCAACATCATACCAATAAAGCTCATTTGAAATTAAATTGAATTAAATTGAGAGAGTACACTTTTCCCACATTGGTTATTAAACTTACGGTCGAACAGGTACTGTAGAAGAATAAAAATACATATATTTTCAAGCATATTCCCATTTCCATGATAGTAGCTCTCTTGGCGTATAAGCCGCTACTGTTCGTTCGAGGCCTAAAAATAGCAGCTCTGCTTTTTTGAAATGTATGCTAATACATTTGAGAGAGTCAGTGATGCGGGAGTCAGGTGTTGTAGGAGTGGACATGATAAATTATGTTATTCTGGCTGACAGACGGGGATGAACGGAGCGCACACACGTGGCCCTCGTATATTCGTAGCACGGCACCAGACACTGCATGAGTAATATTGATTCCGTAGGTAATGATATTGCCAGGTGCATGTGCTGTAAGCTGCTAGAAGTGGTAGCAGAGCACTGCGATGCATGTACAGTAGTGGGTCAAATCATTTACTGTACTATTTGATGCCAGTGGCCGATGGCCAATAGAGCACAACAGTATGCAACCAACAGAGACAATTGCACTGGAATTCAAATTGCTTTACACAAAAATTATTATTACCCTTATTATTACCATTATTATTAATTTATTATTGTATTTTTTTTTTGTATTACCAATTTAATCTAATCAGGAGAGAGAACTCACTCAAGACAAGATACGGTGACATTTGAGGTGAACAAACGGTGGTACAGTGGAACACTGTACAATGGTACTTTTTAAGGGATAGATACGGGATAGATTATTAAATAGGCTTCATAAAAAGGACATTTGTGACCAGATTTGACCGAGGGGCTGCCATTGGATTTTTTTGAATTTCCGTTTTTTCATGTCATGTGAAAGCATGGAATCATAGCTTCAAATTGACATATTGGTTGTTCAGTTTGACCCACCAGTTTTGGAGATATGGCTTATAGAAAAATGTCTTGCAGGAGTAGTGGAAAAAAGACCAAGCAGAGAAAATGGACTTCTAAGCTTTAGTTCAGTGATCTGTGACTTTAGGGGGCGCTGTTTTCCCTTCATTTCTCCATTAGTCAACCAGCAGTGTTGCCATGTCTGCTTATTATAATTAGTTGGCCTTGTTTCTAAAGAAAAATAATGCATAGGCCTACTGTACCAATTTTATAATAATTTATAACCTGTTAATAAAAATGTATCTGACAAAAATAAAGTGTAGTTGATTATTTGGGCTTGTTTTTAAAGTGTAGTTGATTATGGAGAGTTGGTAACCAAGTGGACCCTTATTAGATCTTTAACTATCAAGTGTAAAAAGAAACCTTAAAAAGGTCCATTTTGTTTCATTTTACACTCTCAAGATATACATAATTGTTAAACATCTGCATTACTTAATTTACAATAAGTACACAATTAGAGAATGTTGTTATCTTGATCGTTTGCCTGTTATCTCTCCTTTTTAAAATAGGCTACTGTATTTATTTGGCCTTTTGTAGTATGAAAAAGGGAAAATAACAGTGGCAGATAAATTAGGCCTATGTAAATGTTCCAGATGAGTACAAATAAAAGAGCTATATGAATGCAATAAATAAAAAAATAAAAAAACAGTAACCAACAGACAACAGGACAGTTTGCTCTCAAACCCTCCCAGCACAAATTGTGCCCTCTTGGCTCTTCTCTTAATTCCTCTGTTTCATTAGCCTGTTATTATTATTATTTGTCTGCAGACCCCCATCTGAAAATAATTTATGCCAGACACAAGATTTGTGTTGTTTGTATGCATGTAGATCCGCTATTTTCGCTTATTTTGGGCTTGTTTTCATATACCGGGTTGCTTATTTCTCTCGCAGAAACTGGCAACCCCACAATGATAGCCGTTAGCTACATTTAGCTAATATATTGATATCAATCCTGTAAGCTAAAACAAGTACATTATCGCGCTATATTACATATCGATGCGATCTGCGTTATTATGACCTTAATTTTCATGGCAGGTACATTCCAAAGCAACTAATAATAACCACGTTATGGTGACATAATGTTACAATGTTTACAATACATTCATTCGAGTCTTCTTCTTCTGCTATTGGAAATAGGAAGCCATTTCCGCATTTTCCATTGTTGTGGTCAACAGTGCCCCCAGCTGGAACATTAGCATGAATTAGCTTTAGGCGGACCAAAATAAACACACTTTTTACAAAATATCGTTGTTAATACTTCTTTCTGTGCTATTTCTGTTAGCCAGTTAGTAAAAGACTAGTATTATCTTCCAAAACGATTGTGTACAAAAAGGCGGATTTTAGCGGAATTTGCATACTATAGCAGGGAAGCCGTATGTCTAGTTAGCATTGGTTAACCCAATGGTTATAACATTAGACATAGTGACATGTTTAAGCATTTATTTCATATTTATATGTCGATATCAGCTCTGACATTTATTACAGACCTGCTCTAACATGACATGAATAATAATATAGCTTCAGATTATTTTAGACAGAAAAATAAAAAAGGACAAAGAAAATAGTTTTTCAGCTGTCCTCAACAATTGCCACCCCCGCGATGGCAGGCTCTATATCGCGTGTGGTCACATTTGAACAGGCCTACAATAAAAATTAAGAAGTTAAAATGAAAAGAAAATGAAATGAAAATGATAAGAGAATGAAACTGCCGTAAAAAAATAATTATTAACTCATTTACCGTCAACAGCGCTATCTGGTGGTGGCTCAGGGCGCCATCCAGTCATTTAATAGGCTAAGCATCTTATTCTGAAAGCCGTTTCACTCGGAATCCTAGAATCAGGAAGTGACTTTTCGGGTGCTGCGATTGTTATTTAATTCACCCAAAACATACATTGTGTAACCGAGGATGCATACCGTTTAGAGAAATGACGCTCAAATCTAGCTTGTTTTGACCCAAAAAGAAGAAGAATTAGATATTACGATTCTAAAAACTGCGTCCCCATAGCAGCATAAGCTAGCAGAATTTTCATTTCCATTTTTTTTGTGTTATGAGCGCATACAGGAAACAGTTGTGAACTGTGTTTGGAATAGGCCCAGAATTCTATGAATTATATACAATCCCAGGCCGGTATTGGAAAGTCACACTATGCTGTCACAACTGTATTTTTTGTGTGTGTGTGTGTGTGTGTGTGTGTGTGTGTGTGTGTGTGTGTGTGTGTGTGTGTGTGTGTGTGTGTGTGTGTGTGTGTGTGTGTGTGTGTGTGTGTGTGTGTGTGTGTGTGTGTGTGTGTGTGTGTGTGTGTGTGTGTGTGTGTGTTTGGCTGCACTGTGAGGAATGAGCCATATTGATTTCTATTGAACATTTTCTGCCAACGCCAGAGGAAAAGTCTGCCTGTCTGCGCTCCGCGCCGTAGATGCAGGATAGCTAGTCATTATAGCAGACACACAGAAGCAGCCAGACACCTTGATAGAAACGCCACACAGGGAAATCCTGAGAGTCATTTGAACTCTGAGCGCATGCAAATGCAACCAGGTGTTCAAAGTCCATTATGTTTAGAGAAGTTTGCATGTTGGTGTTAATTTATGGATTTTAGTGTAGATTTCAACTGTGAGGGTGCACAAGTGTAACCAAATGGACCTGCAACAGGTCACATTTGTACACTCTCCGAGTTACGCACAGATTGACACTGAGCAGTTTTACAGTGCGATAATCCTTTTTTCCCTGTGACGGAACCCTAAGAAACTATAAATTTGGGACGCGGGGGCAGTACGGTACAGTAGCCCGGTGCACGGACAAATTGACGGGCGCTGATCGTGGAGATGGGCGAGAGAGGGAGATAGAGAGAGAGAGAGAGAGGGAGATAGAGAGAGAGAGACATGGTAGCAGGCTGTTGGGGAGTTATTTTTTTCATAAATATGGAATATGGAGCGGTGAGACACAGCCAAAGCCTCCTACCAGCAGCATGCTTGATGCTAGCCTCACTGCCAGAGACACTGGAACACCTAGCCAAGGGCAGACAGACAGGCAGACAGAGAGACAGGCAGGCAGACAGACAGACAGACAGACAGAGAGGCAGGCAGGCAGGCAGAGAGGCAGGCAGGCAGGCAGGCAGAGAGGCAGGCAGGCAGGCAGGCAGAGAGGCAGGCAGGCAGGCAGAGAGGCAGGCAGGCAGGCAGGCAGAGAGGCAGGCAGGCAGAGAGGCAGGCAGGCAGGCAGGCAGAGAGGCAGGCAGGCAGGCAGGCAGAGAGGCAGGCAGGCAGGCAGGCAGACAGGCAGACAGGAAAGCAGGCAGACAGGACAGGCATACAGAGACAGACAGGCAGACAGGTAGGAATGCAGGGAGACATACAGGTAGAGAGAGGCAGACATACAGACAGACAAATGCAAATTTTAACTACCACGTATTAATTAATCCATTAATTTGCCCGTGATGAGGTCTTTCAGCCATGTGTTATTCAAGTTGAAAAATAAAAATAAAAATAAAAGATAAAACTGCTTATTAATGTTAAATCCATCGTCAGCCAAAACATACATTTTGTAACCGTGATCAGCGACGGTGCCGGGATCGGCCGCACACAAAGCTTGTTTTGATTAGAATCGGAATCTGGGATTAGAATCCTACTATAAATGCGCCACGTCTCTGCGTATCTGCGTGCGTGCGTGCGTGTGTGTGCGGTTGTAATGCACGCAACTCGAGAACCATTTGCCCCACCGACTTCATATTCGACACACGCGTTCCACACCCCCACAGGGAGTGCAGTGCCCTGACTCGAGTCTGTTGGACCCACGGTTCTCCAGAACCACCACTAAAGGCTCTGCCAGTGGGCCTAATCAGCCTAAATCCCCTCACCTGAAGAACATATAAAATAGCACACACATGTTTAATGTTTTTCAATTATTTGTCAGTGCAAAGTAACACAAAATAAAAGACAAACTAATCTTTGGCCACAATACAATGGTCTTAAACTTGAGCACTTAATTTGTGTGATCTTTCAAATGCTCTGAAATGACCCCACACACATCACGATTGCATGCGTATCCAGCGTTGCTGCACGGAAACATGTCAAGCGTGCCCAGTTTCCCTTGTCCACACAGCCTGCCGCCAGAGGGCGAGTTTGGTTCGAAATATGTGTTATTTTTTTAACTTTGTCATTTTGTAGCTTAATATCAAGTCACTTGCCTGCTTTGCTGTGTCTTTCTCCTTTTCAAACTCACGAAAAAGTCTTTGTCCTTTGTAGAGAGTTGATCATGTTTGAAGGTGACACTTCAGCTTACTGAGAACCATGGTGCTGTTTGCAAGCTTGTCTCAAATGATGCACGTGCAGTGGAATCGGATTAGATGTATCCCCAGTAAACGTGAAGCCAAATTTCATGTAGTCATCACTGTGCAGTCTGGCAGTGGCTTTCTTTGTAGGCGTCGCATTGCTAGTTGTGGTTGTTGTTGTTAACTTGTTCCCCCCCCCCCGGCGGCGAGAGGCTGACGCTGGTGGTGCCGTCGTCAGCCATACATACATTAGCATTAACATTTCTATGGCCACTTGCGGCTTGAATGGCCCTCCTAAAGGCCTCACGTGGGTTTTTTTGGGCTTCCTCCTCACGGCGGACACAGGCTGGGGCGATAACCCACACTGCTCACCCGGGTGCCGTCTACATTCCGGCTGTCAACCATCTCTCGGGCAGTAATAAGAGTGATGCCAGTTGACTCATGCATCGAGGTTTTACAGGATAGGAGGGAATACAGGTGTGTCTTGAGATTTTGGACTTGACCTGACAAAAAAAAAGTTTGAAAACCACTGTTTTATGGTGACCACTATCCAGCTGCCCATATTGTCACTGTTGGGCAAAATCCTTGCTGCTTCTATGTCCAAAACATACTTTTTCGGGAGATGGGAAAAAAGACTGCGTGTTCCAATGGATCCACTGCAGTCATTATTCTAGCGTTGCTCAGAGACAGAATGGATGAGTGTGTAGGCCTCCATCGTTAGCGCCCCATGCTAACCAGCACACTGGGTCTATAGGCTGCAAGGTGACATCTGTCCACTAGCACTGCCAACCCACATACTCTGCACCCGATAACACCCATCTCTCTATGTTCTCATGCACACCACCCACTCTAGCTGCACCCTACAACAGCCATCTCTCTGTGTTCTCATGCACACCACCCACTCTAGCTGCACCCTACAACAGCCATCTCTCTGTGTTCCCCAAGCCACATGCACTGCACCCCATCTTTCTCTGTTCTCACCGTGCACACCACCCACTCTGCACCCACACCCACACCCCTCTCTGGCCCCTTTTCCACCCAAATAACTTTGGTTATTTCTTCTTTTGTTTCTATTTTTTTATCCCACGATTTTGCAACCCATTTTTTCACCCAGTGTCAATTATCTAATGTAATCCTGTGCGCTACACTTCCTCTACCCAACCTGGGGGGGGCAGCGGACTGACCTCATGCTTCCTTCTATGCATGAGGAGTCCAAGCTGCTTCTTTTCACCTGACAGGGGAGAGTTTCCCCTGCAGGACGTAGCGTGTGGAAGGAACACGTTATTCCGTGGCCAGGGGGAAGGAGTTTTAGTTTAGAGACCAGGATTACTGCATGTTTTTTGTGAGGGTACCCACCATAGGGGACACAGGGAGAACATGCAAACTCCACACAGAAAGGCCCTTTCGCCAACCCCGCCTCGGGTATGGGCACTGATGACACGGAGGAGAGAACACGCCCCCAGCGCCCACAGCGTCCCCAGCGGGAATCAAACCCAGGACCTTCTAGCTGTGAGGCGACAGCACTATACCGACTGTGCCACCGTTCTAGATTCTTGAAACTGTGGTGCTTTCACAGAACTGGTTCTCGAACCAGTGTCCATTTCACAGGGGAAGTTCAATCGTCAATGGGAGCTTGCTTTTGCCATTGTTACCTAACCCTAACCTGTTCTGCATCTTCTCTCACTCTCACTTTTTTTGTTTTATTTTCTTTAACTTCGAAGTCACGTTGTTATTGTCACGACACCAAGTTCACAGACTTAAAAGTGAGTGGGAGTACAATAAGCTTCCAATGCTTTGCAGGTTTTCAGAAGTAGTCACAACAGTTGAGAAAACAAAAACCCAGAGAAGACAAAGTCAGACAACAAGAACAATGTCAGGTAACAAAGTCAGATAAAGGTGTCAGGTGTGCACAAGGTGCACCATGGTCTAAATAGAAATAAATTAAGCACAATATTCACAGTCATCTTGTGCGTGCGTGCGTGCGTGCGTGCGTGCGTGCGTGCGTGCGTGCGTGCGTGCGTGCGTGCGTGCGTGCGTGCGTGCGTGCGTGTGCGTGCGTGTATTAAAAAAAGCACTATGACTAAACCGCCTAACTCCATTGGATCCGCAAACTATCGGTCAAACCACCTAACTCCACGACTGAGACGACTATCTCCACATTCACTGCCTCCACTCCTAACACCACTTGGAGCTGCCATTGGGTAAATCAATGATAATATAATGAGACAATATCTGATAATTTAACGTCACCATACCAACTTTGATGAGGCGCTATTGTTGTGTTGTTGTTTTAAAGACTTATAATTGTATTTTTGTTAATTTCCTTCCAACTTAATATTTTGGACATAGTTGGTTTCTGCCCGACAGCATGGATACTATATCAGCACTGGATATAGAGTCGAACAACTTCTGTGCAAAGTGAGAGACAGATTTGGGCACAGAGATAGTCCCCATTCAGCAACAACATGGAATGTGTCACACAGCAAACAGTCACTTAAGCTATTGCAGAATAGAATGCATGTGTTCGGTTGTGTTTTTGAGAACAGCGGTAGCAGCTTTTTGGCAGATGCAAAAATCTATAATGGTCAGGTCAACATCGTTGACACCCCCTCCTTGTGTGTGTGTGTGTGTGTGTGTGTGTGTGTGTGTGTGTGTGTGTGTGTGTGTGTGTGTGTGTGTGTGTGTGTGTGTGTGTGTGTGTGTGTGTGTGTGTGTGTGTGTGTGTGTGTGTGTGTGTGTGTGTGTGTGTGTGTGCGTGCGTGCGTGCGTGCGTGCGTGCGTGCGTGCGTGCGTGCGTGCGTGCGTGCGTGCGTGCGTGCGTGCGTGCGTGCGTGCGTGCGTGCGTGCGTGCGTGCGTGCGTGCGTGCGTGCGTGCGTGCGTGCGTGCGTGCGTGCGTGCGTGCGTGCGTGCGTGCGTGCGTGCGTGCGTGCGTGCGTGCGTATGAATAGAAATGAATGAATAGGAATAGATAGATAAAAATACGTGTGTGATGTCGCTCATGCGTCAGCTGACTGGTTCACACGTCAACCCATCACTGCTGTGTCACCACAGATCTCCTGCTGTCATGATGCTGTAGGCTACAGCCTATTTCTGACTGTCATATATATATACATCAGTGCCTCTCAGAATGGGGTCCGGGGACCCCTAGGGGTCCTTTAGGGGAGTGTTCCAGGGGGTCCCAAGCAGAAATGAGTAAATATAGCATCAAAATCAGTTCAACCAAGGAAAGCCCAATGTACTGTATGCTACTGGAAACTAATAGGGAAGTAAGCCCAATGTACTGTATGCTACTGGAAACTAATAGGGAAGTGCTTGGTTGTCCTTAATGGTTTGAATGTTGGTTTCGTTGCTTATTCATTATTCAGCTTGTTGACAAGCGAGTAGCGAGTAGCGATCGAGTAAATATGAACGAGTCCTCTGAAAACTCTTCTACTGATTGGAGAGAGAGAGAGAGAGAGAGAGAGAGAGAGAGAGAGAGAGAGAGAGAGAGAGAGAGAGAGAGAGAGAGAGAGTGAGAGAGAGAGAATGGGGGTGTAGTGTACAACAGATAGAGAGGAGGGGGAGGTACTGAAAAGAAAAGGGGGGTCGAGAGAGATTTGTTTAGCAAACACTCTGAGAGAATCTGATTATAGCTCAATGTCACATTGGAGAGTTGGCTGAGGTGTGTGTGTGTGTGTGTGTGTGTGTGTGTGTGTGTGTGTGTGTGTGTGTGTGTGTGTGTGTGTGTGTGTGTGTGTGTGTGTGTGTGTGTGTGTGTGTGTGTGTGTGTGTGTGTGTGTGTGTGTGTGTGTGTGTGTGTGTGTGTGTGTGTCATTTGCATGCGCTGTCTGTGTTCTTTATTTCATCATCATAAATGGCTCCCTTCCTTCCTTCCTTTAAAGTGGAAATGAAATTAAAAATGGCCTTTTTGACCCTTTTAGATCACAAACCCTCCTCCCTGGTCATAATATTGGACCTGCTTAACCACTTTCAACCTGCCGTTTCCCTGTTGTGGGCTTGTCATTATGTGCACAGATATTTCCAAGATTAAAAAACTCGTCAGACATTATCAAACATTTTCAAATGAATTGTGCGTGGGTTTATCTACTAGTACTATACTCCAGGCATTCTCCTTTGCTAAATAACATCTATTCCTCGCGGAAACCATTCAGTTTGTTTTTACAGCTATTACCAGTAAATGATCGGCATGTTTATAATACCAGACAGGCCCTATAAGCTGTCACTTTACCGTACCTCTACTCGCAAGCAATGCACTTAAGAAAACAGTAATGTACAGAGCCATTCCATACTGGAATCTAGCCTACTCCCCCCACTCAAGCAAGTCTAACTAATACTTTTGGTATATATACATAGATAAAATAAACTTAAGGAATCAATAAATAATCAGGAGAATTAGATTAGGTTCTTATTATTTTCAGACTGACAAATGTCAGAGTTTATTTTACTAGCATTTTAAGATTTGTATTGTGATCAGCTCATTGCACACGGCACTATACAGCGCCAGTCTGTTGAGCAGGAGCATGCGCAGTTGCGCAAAGTCTAACCCGTCAAAGTCTGACTGTCTACCTTGCGTATCGATCGAAAGCAGCTGTTATTCAAACCACTGTTAGTTTGAATAACAGTGGCTGATAACTAAGAGGTGACATCTGCAAGGTAAAAACTAGTCATTTATTCAAACATGTTTTCTACCTTTTATACACTCATAAAACCTAGTCAATTAATCACACTTTATTAAAATAAGTGTCTTGCAGTCGGATTACTGTGCTCCAGCCTCAGGCACCTAATAGTGTAGGCCTACACACAGGTGTGTGGTGTCGAGTGCAAAAAAAGAGCGTAATAAGTGCAGTTACAACCCAGGTCTGTTTGGCTGAGTATAGAGGGCTTACGTGGATAAGTGTAATGAGAGTACCGGTACTTCTCCCCTCCATTGTGCTCTATCCAGACACATAATTTGTACCTGAGTGCTGTGTGCTGTTGCAACATGCCAGGCCTGTCAGTCACCCAGAACCAGAAGCGTTGAAACCTTGTAAGTCCCATTATTTAAAAAAATAAGTAAAAACTAAAGAGTGAAAATAGCCGATCTACAAGCTCACAATGCTTCACGCAGCGAGGCGTTATGAGCTTACAGATCTGCTATTTTCACTCTTGTATGAAAAACAAAAGTAAAAATTTGGAGATAGCGTATATCGTCTCTGTCGGGTGGAAACCTCATATGTCCAAAACTGTTACTTTTCAGGATTCAAATTCAACAGCATCCAAAACAGCAGATCTGCAAGCTCAAATGTGTCACTTCGCGCTGTGTTTGGAGCTTGCAGATCGTCTATTTTTTTATGCTTTTGTGTGCCTCTGTAGGATGATCAAGTGCTATATAGGGGCATTAATGTAAAAACACAAAAAGTTAAAATATGGAGATAAGAGGTTTCTTGCGAGCTTATATATAAGTGACTAATGAGTGAAGGCAGTAGTCGACAACACCCCGCTGGGTTCCTGTTGGTCTGAGCGACAGGTAAGACTGCTGACATTTCATTTGCAGCAATAAGCCAGCGATGTTTAATCTGCAGTTGACAGACAGGCTATATTATATACCCCTCCCTCCACCTCAATTCAGGCCAGCAGCATTTTCCTTAACATAACATAAATGTACCAATACCACAATGTAGAAATACTCTCTTACAAGTAAAAGGCCTGTTTTCAACATGTCAACTTGAGTGAAAGTACAAAGGTATTGGCAGCAAAAATTAAGCAAAAGTGGAAGTATTCTTTTTTTTTTAATGTATGTGGAATCGTTTTCAAAAGAGCAGATCTAAAACCTCAATGTGTTGCATTTTTTAAGGCATTTTGTGAGCTTGTAGGCTGTTTTATTTGTTGTTGTTGTTCTAATAGCTACTGTATAGAATAGGGGCTGTGTATTAATAATCACATCTACCAAGTATCTAATTAACTAAAGTTGAGTTAAAGTACAATATTTCCCTCCGAGATGGTAGTTGGAGTAGCGTATAAAACAATTGAAATACGTTAAAAGTACTTCAATGTTGTACTCAAGTACATTACTTAAACAGTTTGAGCAAATGTACTTTTGTACTTTCCACCACTTGCAGACAAGTTTGGACGAGCATGAAGGTAGCAGAGTGCCAATGAGTCACTTGAGGCATATGTTCACTTTCTATAGGAGAAGATAGCAAAGTCATGCCAAATGCCACTGATGATGACCGTGGTGGATTACTTGCGCTCACTGGCGCTTGGCTTCACGGTACAGTACAGGGGGAATGTCATTCATCTCTTTCAGAGTCGTTAGAGGACGGCGAAGGTCGGGACGACTGTTTCAACAGCTGTTGTGAAATCAGCCCTGAGGCGTACATGGGGCCGAATTATATAGCCTACTATATACGCCGTCCGAACGAACACAGTCAAAGGATGTAAATATAGCCGGTCTATAAGCTCACAAGCTTAGAGATCGACTGTCTTCATGTGAATTGAACTTTACAGCGCTTGGCTTCTACGTCAGGTGTGTCATCATTCCTAAATCTCACACACTGCACACACACGCATTCACACACTTTCCCCTCTTGTCTCTGTGCGTCTCCACAGGAAGTGCATGTGACGAGGGAGCCAGAGCCTACTAGCGACGCCACGCCACTTCCACTGGAGTGCTGCACACACTCAACAAGTCGGTAGGTCACAAATTCCCTCTCTCTCTCTCTCTCTCTCTCTCTCTTTGGTTCTCTCTCTCTCTCTCTCTTTCTCTCTCTCTCTCTCTCTTTGGTTCTCTCTCTCTCTCTCTCTCTCTCTCTCTCTCTCTCTCTCTCTCTCTCTCTCTCTCTCTCTCTCTCTCTCTCTCTCTCTGTGAAACGCTGAAGGAAGATTAGTGCCAATTTGTGCTGATTAGGTCCCTCTCACTCTGAGAGGAAAATAGAACGAACGAACGGCTGCAATTTGGGAACACGTGCAGTGGTGGTGATTGCAGCTGAATAAGAAAGGGTGTGTGGGTGTGTGTGTGTGTGTGTGTGTGTGTGTGTGTGTGTGTGTGTGTGTGTGTGTGTGTGTGTGTGTGTGTGTGTGTGTGTGTGTGTGTGTGTGTGTGTGTGTGTGTGTGTGTGTGTGTGTGTGTGTGTGTGTGTGTGTGTGTGTACCAAATGTCCACATGAGGCTATAGAACATTTTGAGAAATAGAAATAGGAGAACCATTTCCCTTGGTCCTCACACGAGAAAATGGCTGTTTTATGGTTGAAACAGATTTACGTTTAAAATTAGGAAAATATAATTAGGATTTAGCAGTTAGGTTTAGAGATTAGTGATTAAGTTATGTGTTCTATGCTATGTACTTAGGTCACATTCTCACCTAATACTTCGGTAGACTCGATGCGAATGGGCGGAGAAATTGGGATTCTTGCATATTTAATTTGCTGCGGTTTGCCTTCACACTGGCTGTGTCAAGCGCAGCAAGGAAACGAAGCAGGGAATTGTATCAATGTGTTCAATTCATAAAATACACAGTGGAAGATGTTAAAAAATATACTTTGAGTAATAGTTAGGACTTTTGACGCAAAGTGAGGGTAACGGATATGCAGTGTGTCGTCGGGGACTGGACTGTGTGTGTGTGTGTGTGTGTGTGTGTGTGTGTGTGTGTGTGTGTGTGTGTGTGTGTGTGTGTGTGTGTGTGTGTGTGTGTGTGTGTGTGTGTGTGTGTGTGTGTGTGTGTGTGTGTGTGTGTGTGTGTGCCAGTGCCAGCCACTGTTCTTTTGGGCACATGAACGAGGCACAGCGGAGACGGGAGCGCAAAATGATCCAAAGTTTACAATAGCTACTCCCAGAGTCCCATTGATGATCCGATCACCTATAGCCTACAAGTTTATAAATCATGCTGAGCTAAACATGTGTTTTAATTTTGAAGTGTTTATATTTAAACAGGATGAAGAAAGTCTCCACTCGGATCCCCACACACAGTGACAGCCCTCCATGTTTACGCACGACTATATAATATTCTGTACACTGCAGTGTTTCCTTAAGCAATAGATTAATGTGCTCGTCCTCATATTTCGTTGAGGGCTTCGGTCTCCTTATTTGACCATGACACATGGTAACGGGACATCTTTGTACTGCGTAAAATTAATATCCATTCTCCGTCTCCAACTGTGTTTAGCTCCTTATCCGCCACATAGTTTGGTTCATTTCCTTTATTTGCTGCAGATTGCATTCCCACCTGCACCTAATCGTAATCAAGTGAGATTGGAAGCGAAGCGAAACCCCCGTTTTTGGTCGGAATAGAATGCGGTTATTTGATGCGCATTAGGATTCGAATGATGCTTCACACCTGCCAAACGAAGCGCACTTTCTGACAATGTGCAGCAGGATTTGTTTTAATCGCAGTAAAGCTTTCTGGTGTGAAGGTCACCTTAGTTTGCACGCAAAGCACAACGCATCCCAGTGCAAAGCATCATTGTGTGATTGTAGATCTATTTTTCGACTTTAGAATTAGGTTCACATTTTTGGGGCTTTAGGATTAGAGTTTAAACTAGAAAAAGTGCCCTTCTGGGCACAGGTCTCCACCAGGAGGATAGGACTGTGTGAGATGTTTGGCAAAATGTTTAGGAGTAATATAAACATGTTTGCCTTTGATGGCAATTGGATGATTTGAGGCATTTTGTTCCAAAAATGTGTTTGGCAAAAATCAACCTTTTGGTGGCGCTATAACAGGCCAATGTGAAAAGGGTGGGATATATTCCTCAGCCTAGTAAGAAAATGTGTGAAAGATTTCACGTAAATTGCATGCTGCGTTCCTGATTTGAGGCTTTTGTTCAAAACGGGGCAATCTTGCAAACTGTAAAAGCCAATTATAGCCAATTAGGATGGAATATGAAATATCGGACAGATCCGACTTGAGCACATGACCATAGAGATACTGTGTAACGATTTGTGAGATTTTTGGACAGAATCTGGAGGAGTAATATCAAAAGATGTGTTTTACAAAAGTCGGCCTCCTGGTGGCGCTATAAAAGGCAGATGCGGAAAATGCAGGTCAAAGGTTTGTCCTTGGCCTCTAGGGAGTGTGCATGCAACGTTTCACGCAGATCGGTGCAGTTTTAGGTAAAAAATGTGAAAAGCTGCCTCATGGTGGCGCTATAACAGGCCGTTCTGGAAAATGCGGGGCAGAGGTTCATCGTTGGCATCCAGGGAGTGTGTGTGCAAAGTTTGGCATCGACCGGGTTAACGGTGCCGGAGATTAGCTGTTCACAGACGGACGGAAGGACGGAAGGACGGAAGGACGGACACACGGACGGAGTGCAAAACATACTCTCTCCCCATGCCTTCGGCCTGGTGGAGACAAAAATGCTATTCATAAAATTGTAGTGCGTGCGTGCGTGCGTGCGTGCGTGCGTGCGTGCGTGCGTGCGTGCGTGCGTGCGTGCGTGCGCTGGTGGGGTTGGAATGGTGTAATAGGAAATGAACGTACGCGTCAGAGAATGAATTGCCAATTTCCGCTCACCCAGTGAGTGCTTTTAGAGGAAAGTGACTCTTGAGGGAGAAAAATAGGCTTTTTTGTTTTTGTTTTTCGGCTGAAGGACCTTGTTTCAGGCAGATTCATGATTGTTCACACTTTTCGTGTCTCTCTCTCTCTCTCTCTCTCTCTCTCTCTCACCATTATCATAGCATGGGATCGTAATGACAAAGATTTTGGTTCCTTATTTTGGCCCACGGCAACAACAAAAACAGAGAAGAAAGCATGTAGTTTTGAAAGTGCCTTCCAACATATATCTTTAAATAGGAAGACAAAGCAAAAACTATTCTAGGGGCGACATGTTTAGGATAAGAGCTATGTGGAGAAAAGCTGAGACAGAGGGAGACAGTGTAGGAGAGACAGAGTAGGAAAGCTGAGAGGGAGACAGTGTAGGAGAGAGAGTAGGAAAGTTGAGAGGGAGACAGTGTAGGAGAGACAGAGAGTAGGAAAGCTGAGAGGGAGACAGTGTAAGAGAGACAGGTGGTAGAAAAGACAGGACATAGAGGACTGAAGGGAGTGGACCATCAGGCATATGTGCGGAGAACCTCCTGACCAGCAAGCTATAAAAAGGCATCCTAACCTATGTTAGATCAGTGGATCCAAGTCCAACCATCATGAACTACTTCAATAAAATAGTCATTATGGACCATGTTGGAAAGCTTCAAAACCATAGTGCATTATAGGAGATCTCACAAATGTCTCGCAAAATAAGCTCTTTATAACATAAAGCTCCCATATTGTTTCTGTCGTGCAAAAACCTCTTATGTCCAGGTTTTGGTATGTTTTTTCCCCTGTAAATGAATGCCTTACGTCCCACAAAATGTGCCAATTCATGGCACGTTTCAAGCTTGTAGATCTGCTACTTCTGATGCTTTCCCATTTTAATTCAGTAAAGTAACAGTTTAGGACAGTATGAGGTTTCCACCCGACAGAGACGACGTCCTCCCCGAAAAGGACATGCACAGAATGAACGTGAAGATCAAGTGCGTTTAATGAGCTCTGGTTTTGTTTTGCTTACATGAAAACAAGAAAGGCTTTGTGCTGAGGTGAGCTGAGTGCCTGCTGAGTTTGAGTTTCTAAATACCGTTGCTGTCCAAAGCTGTTACTTTTCAAGAGCTGCATGGGATTAAAATGTTTTTGTCTGCATGTTCCAATGGATCCAATGTACTTTTTATTTAGTCACAAGCTCTTGTTCGATACTTCTCATTGGTTACGGTATACATAAAACCCAAAGACTTAACCAGAAACGGTAAACAAGCAACATTGACGAAATAAACATCATTTGTAAAATAACATGAAAGAACAGTGTAGCATTGTTCAGTTACAGGGCATTCAGTTGAAAGGCCAACTACTAGGCCTTAATCCTGTTTTCATGATGTGCCATATGATCTAGGCAAGACAAGGAAAGGCAGTTTTATTTGTATAGCACATTTCAACAACAAGGCAATTCAATATGCTTTACACAGAACATCAAACAAAAGAAACAGAATTATAAAATGACATTGGATGCATGGGGAAAAAAAGAAAAGAAAAGTCTATCTAAGCCAGCGGCAAACAGAAAGGTATTTAGTTGTGTTAAAAGAAATACGTGTGGCAGCAGACTTGCAGCTTTCTGGGGAGTTTGTTCCACATTATGGGGTGAATACAAAAACGAGATACTGCTTTCCCCACGTTTATTTGTTTGGTTTTAGGGACAGAAAGCATGCCCGTTCCAGATGACCTGAGGTCTGGATGGTTCATGATATCGAACAAGATCAGAAATGTATTTTGGCCCGAAACCACTCAAAGCTTTATAGACCAACAGTGGTGCTTTGAAATCAATTCTTTGACACACAGGCAGCGATAAGGATTAACCCATTCAGGCCTGACGTCAAAAAAAAAAAAAAAAGGTTTTCTAAATCATGACAATTTTCGGAAAGATTTGAGGCACATTTTAACGATTTTTCAAAAATAGCAGACCTACAAGTTCATAGCGCGCCACTCGGTGGCGCGCTATGAGCTTGTAGATCTGCTATTTTTCAATAGCTAAATTATAACATAATGTTTAAAACGCTAACGCTAACGCTAACGTGACATGGATGCGTTCCAGGTATCAATGGATTAAGATGACATCACTGAGATAAGGACATGAAAACATTTGTATATATACTGTAAGGAGGAGAAATGAGACTCTCTTATACTGCAATGATCTGAGGCCAAACTTTGAAATAAATCTTAACACAGCAGCATTGTACTGGTTCTATTATTATTATTATTTTATCGCTGTTGGGTGGAAACCTTGCAAGTCCAAATCGAAAACGACACGAAAACGAAATTTGTCGAAGATACTTTTGCTTGACACTTGTACGACGGAGTGCGGCATTAAGTGATGAAAAAAATACATATTGGAGATATGAGGTTTATGTTCCAACATTGTCATTTCCAAAGAAGATGGGACTGCATGCAGCGCTACAATATTTATAAAATATCACCATAATCAATTACTGATAGCATCGCTTGAATTGTTTGTTTGTTTGTTTTCTCTCTTAAAATAAGAGATGCATTTGTTTCTCTTTTAGAACCCGATTTCATGCTAAGCTCAATAGGTTGTTTACGAAGAGATGCAAATAGATAATTATACTTTGCAGCACACACAAGGCACTCACGCACGGTCGCACGCACGGTCGCACGCACGCACGCACGCACGCACGCACGCACGCACGCACGCACGCACGCACGCACGCACGCACGCACGCACGCACGCACGCACGCACGCACGCACGCACGCACACACACACACACACACACACACACACACACACACACACACACACACACACACACACACACACACACACACACACACACACACACACACAATAAAGTGAGTGAAAGGCCAACATTTTAAACTCAAAACTGCATGAATATGCAATTAATTATATTTTGTTTAGAATTCATTATTGATTGAATGTGAAGCTGAAAAAAGCTGTTATTTTGATGATGAAAACTGCAGATACAATCTGTGTTTTATGAAGAAGCTTTCAAAAGGGTCAACAAGTTGCATTTACAGAAATGTTGTGTATCTTAGTGTGTATCTTAGCCCTCAGTCTGGCATCTCTATAGTGTCTCTATAGTGTTGTATCTTAGCCCTCAGTCTTGCATCTCTATAGTGTCTCTATAGTGTTGTATCTTAGCCCTCAGTCTTGCATCTCTATAGTGTCTCTATAGTGTTGTATCTTAGCCCTCAGTCTTGCATCTCTATAGTGTCTCTATAGTGTTGTATCTTAGCCCTCAGTCTTGCATCTCTATAGTGTCTCTATAGTGTTGTATCTTAGCCCTCAGTCTGGCATCTCTATAGTGTCTCTATAGTGTTGTATCTTAGCCCTCAGTCTTGCATCTCTATAGTGTCTCTATAGTGTTGTATCTTAGCCCTCAGTCTTGCATCTCTATAGTGTCTCTATAGTGTTGTATCTTAGCCCTCAGTCTTTCATCTCTATAGTGTTGTATCTTAGCCCTCAGTCTTGCATCTCTATAGTGTCTCTATAGTGTTGTATCTTAGCCCTCAGTCTTGCATCTCTATAGTGTCTCTATAGTGTTGTATCTTAGCCCTCAGTCTTGCATCTCTATAGTGTCTCTATAGTGTTGTATCTTAGCCCTCAGTCTTGCATCTCTATAGTGTCTCTATAGTGTTGTATCTTAGCCCTCAGTCTTTCATCTCTATAGTGTCTCTATAGTGTTGTATCTTAGCCCTCAGTCTTGCATCTCTATAGTGTCTCTATAGTGTTGTATCTTAGCCCTCAGTCTTGCATCTCTATAGTGTCTCTATAGTGTTGTATCTTAGCCCTCAGTCTGGCATCTCTATAGTGTCTCTATAGTGTTGTATCTTAGTCCTCAGTCTTGCATCTCTATAGTGTCTCTATAGTGTTGTATCTTAGCCCTCAGTCTTGCATCTCTATAGTGTCTCTATAGTGTTGTATCTTAGCCCTCAGTCTTGCATCTCTATAGTATCTCTATAGTGTTGTATCTTAGCCCTCAGTCTTGCATCTCTATAGTGTCTCTATAGTGTTGCTGTTCTTTCTAATTGGGGGGTGGGGGACGGGACACTACATTCACATTGGTGAAACTGATATGTGCATCAGTAAGACCGAATAACTCAGCTGATAAGAATGCAATGTTTATTATAATTCTGCATCTGCACCCAGAATCACACTTGTTTAAGGTGAACACTAGCGGGACCTTGTAATGCCATATCGGTAGTCGATTTGACCATGCAAATAATTGGTAATCGGATATTGGGCCAAAATGTCAAAATTGTGCCTCCCTACATATTGACAAATTATTCCAGCAGAATATTAAGAAGGTAGAGCGCCCTTTTGGTCCCTTCAAGGGGCAGGATGACACCCTAGCCTAGGCTGATTTTCCAGTTAAAAAAATCACACCCGTGTGAAGTGAGGGGCACTCTTATCAATGTACATCATCCAATAAAACTAAATCCTTTAAAACCCATTATTGACCTTATACTGACCTTGAAACATACCTTAGTTACGTCACCAATAATAGTGAGGTTCTGTGTTGCGGGCTAGTGTCGTTTACTGATTGGAGGCTTACAATATGGCATATTACAAAATAATATGCTACATTTCATGATCTAAATTCACATATGAGTATACGAAGGAACCAATACTTGTTTCGGATGTTAGGTAGCCTATGTATTTATGACATTTGAGATAGATTTTGTGTTGCCAAAATCAATATAACACATTTTACAAGCAAAAACAGCAGCACAAGATTTCTGGCTTGTGGCAAAATACTGCAGGACATTATGATGAAAACGTTTAACCCAAAGTCCAGAAGGGTATTGTCTATGCAAACATGCATTGAATGAGTAGTGCCCCTGGTATGGGAACCAAACTGAATGAAAAGGGACCTGACAATACGGCATATTAATTATCATGAGGGCGCTCTACCGCAGCCTGTGAATGATCCCAGGATCAACAAAGAAGAGTATGTAGCCTATTCACCCATGCAGAACACGTTATCATAACTTTTTACAGCTGGTCTAGTTCATGCTAAAAGAATAATAATAATAATAAAAAAGAAATCTATTTTCTCTGCTTTCTGTTTTTTGTTTTGTTTTGCAAAAACAAGCCACATTCAACTGTGACATTATACAGTGACTCTGCTAAACTGCTAAATCAGCCTGGGGTTTCACAAGGGCCCGGCTCGGGTCAACTGACCCCGTATGTCAGCGGTCCTGTACACTATTCAGTACCCTGACCTCATACTCACTCTGTCATACTCTCTCTCTCTCTCTCTCTCTCTCTCTCTCTCTCTCTCTCTCTCTCTCTCTCTCTCTCTCTCTCTCTCTCTCTCTCTTTGTTTATCTTTAGAGCACAGAAAAGAACCAAAGGCCTCAGATAAAGTAAACACACATTAGTCTGGCTCGACGTGGCATGCGCACACGCTCTCACTCACTCACTAGCCCTCAGAAAGGGTCTGTCTTTGATTCCAGAGGGAAAAAACGAACTGAAATGATAGACAACATGCCCTTATAGTTTTCCTTTTTGTCAATTTATTTTTAAACTTAATCTGTAACTGATTTTCTTTTTTTTTAATGCCATATTTTCTTGAGTTTGTATTACACAATACTTACTCTTTTCAATCCTGCACCTGACGAATACGTCAGGTGCAGGATTGAAAAGGGCTGAAAAAACAAACTAAAAATAATAAAAAATATAAACTAAAACTAAGCATTGTCCCAGAAAAAATAATAATAAAAACCTGTTCTAAAAAAAAAGTTCTAGCTAAAACTAAACTATAATGAAAAATCCAAAACTATTATAACCTTGGTGTGCGCGTGCGTGTTTATGAACATAATTTGGCCTGCATTAGCCTACATATTTATTCTATAGTGCAAACATTGTGTGTGTACAGTGCGTTACATAAAATGGTTAAAGAGAGTGGCAGGTGATGAGAGAGGGATTATTTTTGCCCAGAGTAGAGAGCTAGAGCGAGAGTCAGATTTGTGTTGGGTAGGTAACGTTATATTGTAGAACTGCCACACTCATCTTCCATGAATTGAGTAGAAAAGGCCTCAGTAGACCTGTACCATAACTGTACTTCCCAGTGCTTTTTTTTTTTTTTGCAAACGGCTAATCAATCAACCAATCAATCAATCATCCTGTCAATGTTTAGATTAGGGCATGCATTTATACATTTATGTTGCTTTTTATTTTAAAAAAATCTTCATAAATTAAACTACTATTAGGCCTACTCTATAAGTCATCATATGATAGTGTCTTGAATAGTATCACAGTGTGAAAATACAAAAACATAAAAATACAAATAAGATAATTTAATTGTGTATCCTACTATAAATGTGCCACGTCTCTGCGTGCGTGCGTGTGTGTACGGTTGTAGTGCACGCAACTCGAGAACCGTTTGCCCCACCAACTTCACATTCGACACACGCGTTCCACACCCCCGCAGGGAGTGCAGTGCCCGGTATAGAGTCGGTCGGACCCACGGTTCTCCAGAACCACCACAAAAGGCTCTGGTCAGGCTCTGCCAGTGGGCCTAATCAGCCTAAATCCGCTCACCGGTGCAATTTCCAGCCTCTGCCTCAGCCAATCGATTGCCATGGCAACCCCACACCTGCAAATTGATTACTTAACCACTCCACTTTTCACAGTCAGTT
>NC_136809.1:42490800-42498300 GCF_951216825.1 Electrona antarctica
CCGCAACCTGCCTGCCATCAAACCCTATACACCACAACCTCTGTCTGTCTCTCAGCCTTCCTGCTGCCGTATGTCTCTCCTACGCTGTCTCCCTCTCAGCTTTCCTACCGTCTGTCTCTCCTACACTGTCTCCCTCTCAGCTTTCCTACCGTCTGTCTCTCCTACACTGTCTCCCTCTCAGCTTTCCTACCGTCTGTCTCTCCTACGCTGTCTCCCTCTCAGCTTTCCTACCGTCTGTCTCTCCTACACTGTCTCCCTCTCAGCTTTCCTACTGTCTGTCTCTCCTACACTGTCTCCCTCTCAGCTTTCCTACCGTCTGTCTCTCCTACACTGTCTCCCTCTCAGCTTTCCTACCGTCTGTCTCTCCTACACTGTCTCCCTCTCAGCTTTCCTACCGTCTGTCTCTCCTACACTGTCTCCCTCTCAGCTTTCCTACTGTCTGTCTCTCCTACACTGTCTCCCTCTCAGCTTTCCTACCGTCTGTCTCTCCTACACTGTCTCCCTCTCAGCTTTCCTACCGTCTGTCTCTCCTACACTGTCTCCCTCTCAGCTTTCCTACCGTCTGTCTCTCCTACACTGTCTCCCTCTCAGCTTTCCTACCGTCTGTCTCTCCTACACTGTCTCCCTCTCAGCTTTCCTAGCATCTGTCTCTCCTACGCTGTCTCCCTCTCACATTTACATTGGCCATGCAAGTGTATTAATGAATGTTTATTTTGAACATTAAAGACCAGTAAGACGCCTGAGGGTGATATGCCTGACCTCGCCCTAAAGGTCGTGTGCACGCATCCGCCTCGCTGGCGCTTTGGTATGGGGGGGTCAGATCAACATGGAATTAATTCTGTAGGCTACTAGCCATATAAGGAGCATGTCTTGAGTGTACAGGGTTTGATGAGGTCAGATCAACATATGGAAAGTCAGAACAGGTCAGCTCCAGCAGTGGTTCCCAAAGTGGGGTCCGCTACGCATAGCCAAGGGGTCCGCGAAATAATTCTGATTTTATTTTTTATTTTTTTCAAAAATGTTTCTTCTTTTTTCTTTTCTTTTTTTGCCAGTGAATGTTTGTATGTGTGATATGTGAGCTTACCATAAATCACAGTGATCCTTATATTCCATCATTCAAGGGCCTTTGGATAGACATGACTCCATGCAGTCACTTTCAGTTAGAGTGCTGCTGCTGCAGAGGCTGAGTGTCTGTGACTGTGACCAGCTGATGGTCGTTGACGCTTATTGATGCATCAAGGAAGGCAATTATGTTTCTGCACTGTCAAATAGGTCTGCATATTCTAAGATAGCATCTTAAATACATAACATGAAAATGTTTTGTGACTTTGATTGAAAAGTTTTAATACAAATAGTTCCAATGGCTTCTAAATGTAAGGTTGCAAATATGCTAATCGGTGTTGCGAGGATGAGGAGGCACCTGGAAAAAAATCTTCCCCCCAAGGGGTACCTGGGCCAAAGAAGTTTGGGAACCCCTCCCATACAGCATATGGAGATCTAAGGGTGGTGGCGGGGCCATTCGCTTGAGTGTACAGGGTTTGATGAGGGCCCATGTAGGTCCGGACCTTAATTTTCGGGCCTGTTGATTGTCGTTTTTGCCGGCGTGGCTGCAGTAATAACTTTGGGGCAGGCCCGTCTAGAGTTTGAAATTTGAATGGACAGGTATAAGTCAAAAGGGAGATATCGAAGAGGAAGGATGGATGGGGATGGGGGATCAACATTTCGGATGTCAGTTGCTGGCCAATAGTGATGACATCAGGGATCTCCATGGGCTTAACTGTGACAGCAGGTCGCATTTAATATGACATCAGGGTCTCCACATCTCCATCCCTGATGATGTCACATGATGTCACGAGACCTGGGCACCATATGGTGCCCGACACACACTGGTGCCCGACACACTGCCAAATGCTCGATTCCATAGTAGTTAACTGCGACCTTCTGTCGCAATAAACAACAAAAATCTAAGCTAATCAAGACTCATGCAATTATTTTATATTGTCATTGTGTCCATTTTTTGATTTACCCAACATTTTCTCAACATGTGTATCAGGGAACCCAGGGTCCCTATATAATTAATACTCAGTTGCCAAATTGCCATTTGTACACTCTCAGAGATAAATGAATTGGGGTCTCAGAGAGAGAAATCATATGGAATGCTGATCTTTGAATATCCAGCATAACGATCCCCTCTTGTATGAGACCACAATCGCTCTATGCTGTCACATCCACTCTGAAATCTGCTTCCATCGCACTCTCTCCCATTCAATCTCCAAGCATTGCAGATGCTCTGTCCAGCTGTGTGTGTGTGTGTGTGTGTGTGTGTGTGTGTGTGTGTGTGTGTGTGTGTGTGTGTGTGTGTGTGTGTGTGTGTGTGTGTGTGTGTGTGTGTGTGTGTGTGTGTGTGTGTGTGTGTGTGTGTGCGCGCGTGCACGCGCACGCGTGCGTGTTCGAGGTGACCAAATGTCCACACAAGTACGATAATTTTAGAATTAGAAAGTGTGAGGAATTATTGTCCTGGTCTTCATAGACGTTAAAAAAATATGTAGGTTACACTTAGGAGGGAAATATCATTGGGTTCGGGTTACGATTAGGCGTTTGTAGGCTTTAGGGTTACGCCTGAGCTGGTGTCATGCACCAGGATCATTGAGAGCTTGTAGATTCACTATATTCGGCTTTAGAGTTAGGGGATGAAAAAAGAAATGGCATTCATAAAATCACCATCCTAAATTGTTGATGTCCTCACAAGTATAGTATGTGTGTGTTTGTGTGTTTTGTGGGGTTACCCCGGGGGGTGCATTTCTCCACCATCCAGGGGGTATCCAGCCCTTCAGAGCAGAGGGTTAGTGAACCTATAGGGGGTCTCCCTCCACGCCATCTGAACTGAATAGATATGATTTAATAGAATAGAACACAATAGACACTTTGTTGCATGTGGAAATTTGCCCTTCGGCTTGGCTAGTGCTTTCTGTATTTAAAACATATCGTTGCTGTCGGGCAGAAACCTCTCATCTCAGTGTTTTAACCTTTCCTCTTTTTATTTAGTAAATCAACGCCTTACTTGAGCATACTGCATCGTCACACAGAAGCATCAAAAAGGCCAGATCCACAACGCCGAGGCGGGAAGTGACACGTTTTGAGCTTGCAGATCTGCTACTGTTGATGCTTTTGAATATGAATCGTGAAAAGGAAGCGTTTTGGACGTATGAGGTTTCCACCAATAGACGATATAAGACACGATTGAATAAATATGCATTCAAATGCCACAGTAAACAAGAAGGATGAAGTCTAGTCCCCCCAAAATCCCAGTGTATAATTACATCAGCAGCAGTGACGTAATGAATCACAGGATGATGTATCATACAACAGTATCAAGTGAACAGCATGCAACGTTACTGCAGCACGCATTCTCCAAACTAATGGCTTTCCGCTGCAGATGTGCTTTCTTTACCCGGCTCATATGGTTTTGAAATTATGCATAAAATAAGGTCTATGTTCAGGCATGGATTAACCCATTCAGGCCTGACGTCGAAATAAAATAAAAGGTTTGCTTTGAAAGAATATATATTCAAAGATTTGTGCCGCATTTTTACGATTTTTCAAAAATAGCAGACCTACAAGTTCATAGCGCGCCACTCGGTGGCGCGCTATGAGCTTGTAGATCTGCTATTTTTCAATAGCTAAAGTATAACATAATGCTTAGTTAAAACACCAAAAGGGGTTCCCGCCCAAAATGGGTTTAAAGCTATAATATGACACACATGCGTCCTCAGGTCTAAATGGGTTAAGACTCTCAGAGGCCCCCGGAGCCAATATCTTTCACTGTTAGTGGAGTCTTGGACAGCATTCCTGTGTTAGCTGATCTGAGTGCGTGGGTATAGGATTATAGGGTATTGGCCAGGCCTTGGAAATAAGGTGCCTTGGCTTTGGTTGCTGTGCAGGCCTATAGTGGTTCTAAAAAGTCCCTGGGGTGACAGGGCCTTTCTCAATGGCCGAGCCCCCCTCCCTATGAAGCTCACATCAAAGCTGCCCCCCCACCCTCACCATGTTTAAATCCATACTCAAAGCCCACCATTTCAGACTTGCAATGCCTATCTAATTCCCCCTTTTCATGTTTACTTCTATAGTTTTTAACTTATTCCCAATAGTGTTGTTTTTT
Source organism: Electrona antarctica (assembly GCF_951216825.1). Lineage (NCBI taxonomy): Eukaryota > Metazoa > Chordata > Actinopteri > Myctophiformes > Myctophidae > Electrona > Electrona antarctica. Next base: position 42,494,960 of record NC_136809.1, read on the forward strand.
ATTTCTGTTTCTGTTTTGGAAAGCGACTTTGAGTACTCAGAAAAGTGCTATATAAATTGGATGTTTTATCATTATCATTAATACTTTGCTAATATATAACGGACCTGAGTTGCAACAGTACTTATGTTTTTTTTTTTTACGTTATTTTTGTGATCTAGTACTCTTCACCAAAAACAGCAGATCTACTTGTAGATTGGCTATTTTGGGCGAATGCGCTCCCCAGAATTGTGATGCCGGGGTTCAAGTGTCAAGTATAAAGTTATTTTTCAATCTGTCCTAATGGAAACATATACAGTATTCTCTTCAAGTCAAGTCTCCCTTGTGACATAGCCTACTGTATCTTAGGGGGAAAGATGTACATATAGTTATACTCCAAATATGACATCAATGTAACAACATAACGCTGCAGTGCTCTGAGCCTTAAAAAGGTTTGAGAAGGACTAACTCCAACTCCAGTGTTTTGTACTGGGTGCAGGCAGCGACCAGGAGCCAGTGAAGGGAATAGAACAGGAGGGGAAGACATGTGGAAACCCTGGGAGGTTGGAGACCAGGCATGCTGCTGTGGCATTCTGGATCATTTGGAGGGGCTTTAAGTGAGCATGCCGGGAGGCCAGTAAGGAGCTTTGAGATGACCTAAGACCTGGTTAAGGAGCTGGGCAGACGAATACATTTTAGTAAATTGTCCGTCGGCCTTGTGGCCCTGGGCTCTGGGCCCCTGGCGGTGAAGGGCCCCTAGGCACTATACCCTTTGGCCCCGATCCATAATCCGTCCATATCTATGTTAATATACAGCAAGCCTAAGAGAGTTTCACATTTTCTTTCGACATGAATTACAACCCGTTAATACCTCAACCATGAATTTTGAAGCCGATATCATGTGCCTTAATGCCTTTCCCCCCATTTTCTCCCTTTTCTTTTTTTTTACGGCATATTAATTCAGTGTGTGGTTGATTTACAGAGATTATCTCTCCCAGCAAAATGTAATAATATCACACGTATTTCTACAAACCTTATTCCCTAAAGTTACTAGTGCTGATACGGTATCTCCAAAAGGTCCTCCTGTTTAAAAAAGGGAACACGTTGGTGGAGTGAACGGGGTCTTGATTTTAGAAGGGAGTGTTCGCTACCTTCTCTGCACACATGCGGAGATGAACACATCCCAGAGGTGGAAAGTAACCAAGTGCAATTTTGAGTTTTTCAATTTCTTCAATATACTTATCCTATACTCCAGTCTCCTATATACTCCTTACAGGCAAATATTGTACTTTTGTGCTTGCTTTCATTAAATGGGTCTACTTGGTTTTACCATAAAAATAAGTGTAGGCTGCATTGTGATTTGGTCCCTGTTTTTTGAGGCTATAGGCTAGGCTGAAATTACATCATATGCCAGCCAAGTCTATATGGACCTCTAATGTTTGTTTAGAGAACATATTTTCATATTTTAGTCATCTGAATTTCTTTTGTTTTTGTCCAATTTTAGTCGATTAAATCTACTGTTAATTCAGTCGAGTGAAATGAATTTTGGCGGGCCTTGGTGGCATCCTGAAAGGAGCCGATCTACAAGTTCACAACGTTATGAACTTGTACTGTAGATCTGTTATTTTCAGAGCACAACACCTGAGCGCAACCAAACCTAAAATGTCTTGCCTTTTAGTTACTACTCTTCTCCATCAGTCCCTCCCCAACATCCCAGTCCAGTTTTTATTTGTTGACGAAATGGTCAATATATTTAGTCTTTTTTTAATTTAGTTCTCTTCAGTGTATAAAAGGTTATCGACAAACATTTTACTCGTATAGTTTTAGTCGACGAAATCAACACTGGTGCTATAATACTTCTACTTGAGTAAATACCTCTTCTACAGAAACCATGGCAGAATAAAGCCCTTGCTGGTTGAAGTTTAAAAAAAGCCACGCAGCCACCAGACCATGGACAACAGAGATAGTATAAAGTAGGTGATGGCGGTAGGGAGGTCATAAACGCTTCCATGTGACATAGATTCCAGCCATTTAGCAGACAGCGCCACGCGTCCCACGGTGACGGTCTTTCAACGAGCATGTGGCCACGCTCGATGAAGGACGACCGACCGCAGAGAGCAGGACGCAAGCTGTGACGGCCGGGGATTTGAACCGACGACCTCTAATCTCTGGTCCACTCATAGCCTCGTTTTCACCACCAGGACAAGAGCCTCCCTCCTCGTCTCTGGTGTATCTCTCTCTCTCACTCTCCCTCTTTATCTCTCTCTCCTGCTTGCTCTCTCCCCCTTTCTCTCTCTCTTTCTCTCTCACTCTCTCTCTTTTTCTCTCGAAACACGCACACACACACACACACACACACACACACACACACACACACACACACACACACACACACACACACACACACACACACACACACACACACACACACACTGAGCACCTGTCATTCCCGGTCAATGTCTCCATCACTCTGGCTCGTGTTTAGCTTTTTACTCTCTCCACTTTCTCCATGACGTTGTGGCTGCAGGTAGGCAGAAAGGTTAACTAAGGTATGGTCCCTCTCTCTCTCTCTCTCTCTCTCTCTCTCACTCCCTCCTCTGGTGTCTCTCAATCAGATGCAGCAGGTGTCCACTACATGCTGAAGGCCAAACTCTTCTCTCTGTGGTGTGAATTTCACGACCCGTCAGCTGTTGCTTCTGTCAGTCAGTCAGTCAGTCAATCAGTCAGTCAGTCAGTCAGAGGGCAATGCCAACCCCATGTACATGGGCTTCAATTCACACAGTCTATACCAAAATAATCCACATAAAGATAGAGGAAAAGTGCATGGTGTTTTGTACCATGCGTTCTTTTGCCAAGGCGTTTATGGCGTGTCCATGACGCCTATAACGTCATGTCTCGGTTTGTGATGATCACACCCTCGAGCCCTCTAGTTCGTCACAAACTAGGGGCAAAAAATAGCCCATCCACAGCCTCACAGTGCGTCATACATAGCTGCTATGGGTCATAACGTGCCCCTAGTGAGAGCTGGTGGGCAGCGAGGGAGTTGTGATTCAGCAGGTTTTCTGCATCAGTGTGGGAGCTTAGTGTTCGTGTTGTGATGGCAGAAGCTTTAGAATGGACAGGGCATGACATGTGGTGTCAACGTTCCATATATACCTTTACAGGTCTTATAAGATTAGATGCCACATAAAAAATAAAATAATACTGCAATTGAGAAGCATGCACTGATGCAGGAGTGGTTGAAGTGAAGTAAGATAATCATGAGACATGGTGACATCGGTGGGTCGTAGTGACCGAACGTGTTGGATATGTGTTATATTCGGAGAATAGCGCACATCGTGAACCAGATTCAACAATACGTGAGT
>NC_136809.1:42503300-42518300 GCF_951216825.1 Electrona antarctica
TGACTCAGTAAACAGGGGCTTTCATTGCCACAGTATAAAATGCAGAGTTCAGATTTAGCTCCCAGGGTGTGAAAGGAGGATTTAAAGTCCACTCTCAGAGTTAAATTAGCGCTGTGGATTGGGACAGTGCAGTGCAGTGTTGTGTTGTGTTGGTTGGTTGCCCCCATGCAGAGAGGATGAATCATCCAGAGATACAGTGTCCTTCTACCCTGCTTTGATGTGAAGAGATGCTGCTGCTGCTGCCGCTGCTCCAGCCCTTACTAATATACCAAGAGTATAATCACTCCACTTCTCAGATCTTTACACTCTGCTGTGCTGTATGGTCAAGAATGTTAGAATACTACTGTTGGTTTATGAAGCATTGGGTGGTTTAGGGCAAGGATCTTTTCAGGCCAAGGACCCCTTAGCTGAGAGAGAGATGAAGCAGGGACACCCATCTAAGTATTGGATAAAATCGTGTTGCAGATTCAACTTTTACATACTAGTATATTTCATAGATGGAAAGACATGGACTTGTTTGACAGCACTATCACAAGTGTTGGATTGATGTTAATGTGTATTTTCAGATATTTAGTAAGTAAGTAAGTACATTTTATTTATAAAGCACTTTTCAAAACTAAGTTACAAAGTGCTGTACAGTGGACAACAAGGTAAAAGACAATAAAATGCAAACACAAGATTAATAACACAACAAGAAGAAAGCAAAACATTGACCTGCACAAATAGGTCAGGTAGAGGTTTAGTCGCACTTCCTCCCACATTAGGCCTAATTATAGTGAACTTGACCTTTCACTCTGTACTTGGTCTGCTCTTTTCCCCCTCTGCACCAAACCTCTTTGCTGAAAATTGCCGATCTACAAACGCCTCGTGCTGCAAGGCATTGCTATCTAAAATATGGACAGAAGATAAGGTTTCTGCCCAACAGCAACAATTATGTTTTCTTTGCATAATGTTTTGCCTAAAGCACATTTGCCTTTGTTGTTAAAATGTGCTTTACACATAATGGAGCCTTGCCAAGAGTGTGATTAGATCAGTGGTTCACAAACATAGGCGAGCAATTACCATGATGTCCAAATGAATGAAGCAACAAGCTAACAAGCATGGTTATTACCATGGTTATTACCATGGTTATTACCATGGTTATTACAATAACCATGGTTATTACCATGGTTATTACCATGATGTCCAAATGAATGAAGCAACAAGCTAACAAGCATGGTTATTACCATGGTTATTACCATGGTTATTACCATGGTAATAACCATGGTTATTACCAATGGTTATTACCATGGTTATTACCATGGTTATTACCAATGGTTATTACCATGGTTATTACCATGGTTATTACCATGATGTCCAAATGAATGAAGCAACAAGCTAACAAGCATGGTTATTACCATGGTTATTACCATGGTTATTACCATGGTGTCCAAATGAATGAAGCAACAAGCTAACAAGCATGGTTATTACCATGGTTATTACCATGGTTATTACCATGATGTCCAAATGAATGAAGCAACAAGCTAACAAGCATGGTTATTACCATGGTTATTACCATGATGTCCAAATGAATGAAGCAACAAGCTAACAAGCATGGTTATTACCATGATGTCCAAATGAATGAAGCAACAAGCTAACAAGCATGGTTATTACCATGGTTATTACCATGATGTCCAAATGAATGAAGCAACAAGCTAACAAGCATGGTTATCAATTACCATGATGTCCAAATGAATGAAGCAACAAGCTAACAAGCATGGTTATCAATTACCATGATGTCCAAATGAATGAAGCAACAAGCTAACAAGCATGGCTATTACCATGGTTATTACCATGCTGTCCAAATGAATGAAGCAACAAGCTAACAAGCATGGTTATTACCATGGTTATTACCATGATGTCCAAATTAATGAAGCAACAAGCTAACAAGCATGGTTATTACCATGGTTATTACCATGATGTCCAAATGAATGAAGCAACAAGCTAACAAGCATGGTTAGATACAATATTGTGATTGAAACGTAACGTTCTATCATTGCAATTGCAGGCATGCTCTGCGTGCGTGCGTGCGTGCGTGCGTGCGTGCGTGCGTGCGTGCGTGCGTGCGTGCGTGCGTGCGTGCGTGACAGAGGGAGCGAGCAAGCGAGAGGGATAGAGAGACAGAGAGAGAAATAGAGATACACCAGAGGGGGCTCGCTCACCGCTGTCAGCTTTGTCCTGGTGGTGAAAACGAGGCTAGTATGAGTGGACCAGAGATTAGATGTCGTCGGTTCAAATCCCCGGCCGTCACAGCTTGCGTCCTGCTCTCTGTGGTCGGTCGTCCTTCATTGAGCATGGCCACATGCTCGTTGAAAGACGGTCACCGTGGGACGTTACTGTGCCGTTTAATTGTTCTAAAACACAATGATAATAATGTCCTTTTATTGTACGATTCTGCTAGTTGATCTGCTCACAAACTGTTCTTGTTGTAATTACACACACACACACACACACACACACACACACACACACACACACACACACATGCACACGCACACATGCACACACACACACACACACACACACACACACACACACACACACACACACACACACACACACACACACATAAACGTGCATGCACACGCACGCACGTACGTACACACAGTATAGCCTGCAGGCTATCTAATAATTCCTCCACAAACAAAAGAGACGGCGACCGGGAGAATACACACAAAAAAGATGAGAAACACCTTGACAACAAACTTGCAGTACAGAAATTCTTCCTCTCTCTTAGTCCACATTTAGTCTGTTTGATTTTCAGCATCACTAGGCTCATCATCCACCTTCCATTTCATCCCACTGTCAGGCAGAAGCCTCCTATCTCCACATTTAAAATTTCATATTTATTTATATTTTCGTGAATCAATTCCCTAGTAAAATCACAGTATTGCACAAAAGTAGCAAAAAATAGCCGATCAACTTGTTGAACGGCTATTTTAGAATTCTGCTTAAGTTCAAGTGCACAGGTTATTTTTTTTTTTGTCTTTTCCCATTTTCTGACAAGTAACCGTTTTTGAACATACAAGGTTGTCCCGTACCGGCAGTGACAGCCACAGTTTCCTGTGGAATCTCCGCCTCATTAGACCGGAACCCTCCTCTCGCTCGCCACTATAAATAACCACAGAAGTCCCGTTAAATGGACGCGACATGCCTTTGATATATATCGGGACGTTGTGGGAAGAACACCTGTTTCTTTTGGATAGGTTTTGTCTTTTGATGGGAATACTGGAAACACATTTAGGGGTGTCATGAAGCTGTCAGATGTTTATTTTAATTTGAATTGTTTTATCTCTGCTTTGGTTGTGTTGGGCGGTGGCACTGGGTAGAGAGTCTGTGCTGGATTTCAGTCTTTGTTAGGTTGTCAAAATGTGGATTCATGTGGTGTTTGAACACAGAACTATTCTTATCAGCTGCAGCAGAAAGTGACGAAGTCTAAAGTACTGTGCTTTGAATACACTTTGAGGTACTTTTACTTTTACCAAGGAGTTAAAATGTCTCCTGCTATTTGCTTCAAGAAGCAAATATTGAAAAATGTTTTCTTTATTGCGACCAAAGGTCGCAGTTCACTATGGAATCGCGCATTTCCCGTCAGTTGGTGTGCCGGGCACCATATATGGCCATATATGTGTCATCATCAGGGATAGAGATGTGGAGACCCTGATGTCATAGTAAATGCGACCTGCAGTCGCAGGTTAAGTCCATATAATGGAGATCCCTGATGTCATCCCTTAGATCATATATGGATATATGTCAGAATCTGTTCTGACATTCCATAATGTTGATCCTTCCCCATCCATCCTTCCTCCTGTGACGTGTTACTGGTATATACGCACGCACGCACGCACGCACGCACGCACGCACGCACGCACGCACGCACGCACGCACGCACGCACGCACGCATACCAATCTTTTTCTCTTTTTTTGCACCCAAAAGGAACACTACTATGGAGCTTGACTGTGTGTACCGTCGGTCCCGTGATGATACAACCATTGCAACAAAAAGAGAGAGAGAGACAGAGATGAATAGAAGCCAGCATCCTAGCAGAGATCTAGGAATCCACCTGCTTTGTTCATGAGGTCTCTGTACATGGCAGAAATAATACAGTTGTGGTGATGATTCTATAAACCAACCGGCAGTGGAATTCACACACACTGTGGCGCAAAAGACTCTAATAACACAGACGAACAAGAGAGGAAATAATTATGCAAAATAACTTCATCCAGGCAGCAGTGAAAGAAAGGCCCCCAAATGGGTTACCTCGACACGTCGTGAGCTTGCAGTTTGGCTACTTTCATTATTGAGCATAACAAAGCATAAGAATTTAGTTGGTTAACTGTTGTTTCTGAAATAATGTTTTTTTTTCCCATGCACACAAAATGCAGATCACCATGGTCATAGTTTATTGTCTTTAACACATGCTTCATGTGTTATTCTTTTTGTAAATGAATGCCCTGATTGATTGATTGATTGATTGGTTGATTGATTGGTTGATTGATTGATTGATTGATTGATTGATACTACAGCATCATACAAAAGTGTCAAAAGTAGCAGATCTATAAGCTCGTATATACCTACGTTTGCTATTAGCTTTTATTTGAATCCTGAAAAAGTAAAATTTTTGGACATGAGGTTTCCCCCTGGTAGAGATGATTTTATAGTACTGTATGTGTGAATGCAATGCAGTGAATGCACAACTGTTATACTTTGTTTGTGTTTTGTTTTAATTACAGTAATGTTATAACACGCCTCTTGAAGTGTTTAGCTCTGTTAGCACATTTGCATTTTGATTTGATGCGTTTCTAACTGAGACCTCTCAAAACGCATCTCTACCCAAGGGACTGTATTTGTATGAATGTGAAAGCATAATGTATGTTGTTTTATTCCTCGTACAAGACGGAGGCAATTATGTTTTCAAGTTTCCATATGTCCGCCTGTCCGCCCGTCCGCCTATTTTCACTAGTTTAAAACTTTGTAAAAATATCAATAAAAAAGACACGGTTTCAGACATACAAGGTTCCCACCCAACAGAGACGATTATGTAGGCACGCCCATCTGTACATTTGTACATACAGTACGTCCGTTCATAGGATGCTGTCGTAAACCAACACCAGGATCTAAAGGTCTCAATGGAAGACTAGAGAGACCCCCTCCCACCTATGCAGATGTACTAGTTACATTAACATTGAAATAACCTTTTGGGTTCTGGATTGAATCAAGTGCTATACAAATGCAATTGTATAGTGCAGATGCATACAGTATGTGTGTCATCGTGGTCACAGCTGTCACTATATAGGTGGAGGCCTAGGGGCTGTGCACTGAGCATGGCGTGTCCACGTTAGGGGCCCAGTGGCCAGGGTCCCACTGACAGATGTTGACAGATGTTTGCGCTGTGTGCGGCACGGCGATAGACCCCTGTGTCCAGCGGTGAAGAGAGAGAGACAGAGAGAGAGGAAGCATAGCGTCTATATGTTTTAATGTGAGAGGAGAAGCTGTGAGGACAATCAATCACTGTTCATGTAGTGTGTTCTGGAAGAGAGGATTTCAAGGACAAAGAGCAAAGCAAGGAAAGGAAGGAAGGAATGTGAATGAAAGAAAGAAAGAAAGAGAAAGAAAGAAAGGGTATCATATGCAGTGTTTTTTTGGCTGGAGGAATCTCTGTAAATAACTTTTTAATCCACGGCACCAGCGAATTACATTGTTACTTTAGCACCTCACTTTTATGTCAGATACAGTATGTCACGAGGAATACTCGTTTCCACTAGGACAGATTGAAAATGACTTTCAACCTTGAACTCCAGCATCACTATTCTGGAGGAAACATTCACTAAAAATAACATAAAATAACAACGTGACGCGTTGTGGGGATGTAGATCTGCTAATTTTGGCCAAGAGATTTGTTGTAGATGGACAATTTCAGTGCAACTCAGGTCTGTTTAATTAACTATTCTGATGGATTCTGGTGGCACCCCTGGACTTGCGTCACGGCACACACTTTGAGAAACCCTGCAATACCTACTACAATGCACATACTGTACCTGCTTCCTGGTTTGTTCATGCACCTTAAGTATAACCTCATGTACATGCTGTAGCTGGTTTTATTTCCTCTACTGTTTGATTCTGTTTTTTCGTTCTGAAAATAATGGCTAAGGCCATGGAGCTGGCATGCCTATAAAGCTGTGATGCATGTGACAATAAATCGGATTCCGATGATGTCAGTTCTTGTCAGCCAACGACAGACACTATGGTACTACGGAGACTAAATTAGGCTTCATGGCTCTCAGATGTTGACAGCCATGGGCGTAGTGGTGTGTGGACTGCGGGGAGGAGGTCGGCACCTCAGGTTTCATGTGAAAACATTAGAAGGGGGACCTCGGAGATCACTTTAGATTGACTTACGACAGCATGTTCTCTCCGCCAGGAGCGGGCTAACGTTCCTGGGACGTAGAGAACGGTCAGTGGAGCGAGACAAATCTCTCTGCTCGTAGCTCTAATTCCTCCATATGTTACGTTTAAATGCTATAGGGGGAGGAGAGCTGAGACCCCAAGTTCAATCCCCATCGCAGCTGACGTGCCCTTAAGCAAGGAGGCTGAACTCTGTGCCTCCTTGTTCACCGGGAGTGTCGTTTTTAACGTGAGACCGATGGCTAAGTGCATATCATCTCTGTCAGGTGGGAACCTTGTATGTCCAAAAATTTAATTTTCAGGATTCAAATTCAAAAATAGCAAAAGTAGCATATCTATAAGCTTGAAAACCACACTTCGAGCTTGTCGATCTGCTACATTTGATGCTTTTGTGTGACGCTGTATTATGATCAGTAGGGCGTTAGTTGAAGAAAAAATACAAAAAGTTAAAATTCTGCCCAACAGCAACAAAATGGAACACATAACATCTGTTCCAATGGATTCAGTGTAGTTATTATTTAGTCATAAGCTCTTGTTAATACTTTTCATTGGTTCAATATGTATAAAACCTTTCTTTCTTTCTTTCTTTGCCTCCCTCTCTTTCTCTCCATCTCAGAGGTCTCGTCTAATGTGTTTTTGTGTTTTAAATGAAACCTGATTTTTTGACCTCCCTCTCCCAGCCCAGCCCAGATCAGATCCGCCCCATGGCTGTCAGACCTCTCACACATGTGGGCTTGTGTCCTCCGTTGAGATGGCCTGTGACAGGGATAAGATCTCTTCCAGAGAAAGTCCAAAAATCCGATCCGGCCTGTCGGCCGTAAAACGATCCTGGCTGAGCTCACAGCCATCTCCTGACGGAATTCCCTGAGTCTTAGCCTCTACTCCGCACTCTCTAACCCAATAACCCTTAAATCTGTTGAGTGCTGGTGGACTGTAACTAAATTCTTTCACTAAAAGTACTGTATGTAAGTACAATTATGAGGTTTTTGATTGATCGAATACTTTATTCGAAATGAAAACAGCATGTGGTACAGTAAGACATTATGGCTAAAATAAATAACACAAAAGATTCCTGGGGACTTGTTTCCATTCTGGTCCTATGTATTAAATATTAATCAACTTGAATAATAATTATAAAATAATAATAATAAAAATGCATGTCATCAACACTAAACACTATATATGTACAAAAGAGATAGGGAAATGACAATTTTGAAGAAACAGTTAGAAACCAGTGATTCAATGGGTGGTGTTTATTGTTTATTGTTTTTATTGTTTATTATAGGCCTATAGCTGATCTACATGCTCACACAATATGTCACATCAGCTATTTTAGAACATTTTAAATATGTGAAATGGGACATTCTGCATGAGTACCTAATGCAGTATACTGGAAATATTTTTCAAAGCCAATACTTTGGTAGTTTTACTCAGGTAACATTTTCATTTTTCAATACTGCTCTTACAGCCGTGTTTCTACACTGTGGTATTGCAACTTTCACATGAGAAAAAAAGAAATGGAGTACTTCTTGCATCAAAGCCGTTGGCCAACCTTAAACTTCTTGGACATGTAACTCAACCGGAATTGCTGTCCCTGAGCTCCGACGCTATAATGGACCCCTTTCATTTCGCTCTGTTTTAAATGGAGAAGAGAAAATAATCGTATAGTCCCCACCGCGGACAAATTATCTCATCTCTCTCTGGGTCCTATACTGAGAATGCTGCTCTTAGAAGCACAGAAACATAAGACACCATGGAACCCAGGCCTAGAATGTGTGTTTATTTAAAGATATGGGAAGATATGGCTGCTGCTGCCAGGGCAGAAACCTTCTATCTCCATATTTGAACTTTTATTTGTGTTTTTTTCCAAAATGAACACCTATACTTGATCATACTACAGCGTCCCACAAATGCACTTTCTCACGCACGCACCATTGCCATACACAACATCTCTCTCTCTCTCTTCTCTCTCTCTCTCTCTCTCTCTCTCTCTCTCTCTCTCTCTCTCTCTCTCTCTCTCTCTCTGCCACACACACGCTAGCTCTACCTGTGATTGACGTGTGAGGTTAGGTACAGAGACTTCCTGCCTCTATCCTCGCCGGGGGCGGGCTTCCCCCTGGGGCTTGACCCAACGCTAACCCCTGATTGGCTAGCCGAGATGGATGTTTACACCGAGCCGTCACCCGATACGCCGGCAGAGTCGCCCGTCAAAACGTCTGAGTGACAGCTACTGATAGAATCAGTACACACTTACACACTTCTGCGTGCGTGCGTGCGTGCGTGCGTGCGTGCGTGCGTGCGTGCGTGCGTGCGTGCGTGCGTGCGTGCGTGCGTGCGTGCGTGCGTGCGTGCGTGCGTGCGTGCGTGCGTGCGTGCGTGCGTGCGTGCGTGCGTGCGTCAGAGAGGGAGACTCACAGAACTCCTTGACATGTCAAACTTTACTGGCTATGCACACACACACACACACACACACACATACACACACACACACACACCAGGTGCAGAACATCAAGACGCAGTCAGTTTCGCAGTGTGAGAAAAAAACGTTTCAAGAGAAACGAGGAGAGAGAGAGAGAGAGAGAGAGAGAGAGAGAGAGAGAGAGAGAGAGAGACGTGGAGGAGATAGAGAACAGAACAGATCACGGACGACCGGATGCTCTATTTTTTCACTCAGGCCAGAAATACACTGAAAATAATTTCATCTATTTATCTGTTTGAGATCGTCATTTTTTTAATTAATTTCTTCCTAGCACCGTAATGTTAAGAAATCACGTGTGTGTGTGTGTGTGTGTGTGTGTGTGTGTGTGTGTGTGTGTGTGTGTGTGTGTGTGTGTGTGTGTGTGTGTGTGTGTGTGTGTGTGTGTGTGTGTGTGTGTGTGTGTGTGTGTGGGGCTATGTGATTGCGTTAGTTCTATTAATAGATGCATATTATTAAAACACATCTCATACCAGTGTGTAATATGGTCCATTTGCATAATGGTCAGAAACCTTGTATGTCCAAAATCCTTTTTTATTTTTATGTTTTTGCATAAATTAATGCCCTACATCATCATAAAGGATTGTCACACCAATGTAGTGAAAGTAGTAGATCTACAAGCTCACAACTTATAGGTTGGCTATTTTCCCCACTGTTTTTTTAATATTAATAATAAAAAAGTAAGGGTTTTGGGACATACGTGCTTCTCCTCCTGACAGCGGCGATATGTGCCAGGTCCTCTGGGGAGTTGCTTGGTTGGTGGAGAGCATTCTTACCTGGCTGTATAAGAAAACAAATACCTCGGCGAGGACATTTTATCACACTAGAGCTCTTCACACCGGCTGCTCGTACTTTGTCTAAAAGAGCCAACGACGTGACAGGAAGAGATGCTTCAACCGCCGTCCTGTTGTTTTCCTTATGGTCCTCTTTCTCTTTGTCTTTCTCTCGTTTTTTTTTTCTCTCTCTTTCTCTTTCCCTCTCTCCCTCTCTATTTGTTCCTTTCATACAATCATACAAAGCTGGATTTAGGCCCCATCCATTCGTTGTTGTGAGACAGTGTGTGGCTGTACCGACAGTTGTTTTCCGCACCACCTGTCTCTCTCTCTCTCTCTCTCTCTCTCTCTCTCTCTCTCTCTCTCTCTCTCTCTCTCTCTCTCTCTCTCTCTCTCTCTTAGATCGCCCCTCTAATGTTTAACTTCTTACAGTAAACCTGAGGTTGTGAACTCTTCCCGGTCCAGATAATCATTGTACCATGGCTGTCACATTTTGAGAGCTTGAGTGTCAGGTCCTGTTCCACCAGTCATAGTTTAGCATATGATGGAGTATTTAGAAATTAACCTTTAGTCACTTCCTTCATCCATTTCTTTCTTTCTTTCTTTCTTTCTTTCTTTCTTTCTTTCTTTCTTTCTTTCTTTCTTTCTTTCTTTCTTTCTTTCTTTCTCCACCACGACCAAATGTGAAACAGTTATACAGTAGGCTCATTCTTGACATTTTGAAGTATCGTTTAAATCCATTAGGCTGTTACAACGGCTCAGACGTTGACCTTTATGAGGCTTCACTGCTGACTGCTGAAAATGACAGGTCTCTCATGTTACACTGTACTGTATAGTCTTACAGCGGGAAACTACAGCTCGAAAGGGTAAGCTGGGGACAATTCTTATGAAAGAAAAAACATAATGGAAATATTTGATTGATTGATTCATCCATTCATCCATTCATTCATTCATTCATTCATTCATTATTATTATTATTTTTTTTTTTGCTGTCGGGTGGAAAGCTCATATGTCCAAAACTGTTACTGTTACTGATTCCGATTCAAAAGTAGCAAAAATAGCAGATCTACAAACTCAAACGTTTTTTTCGCTACTTTTGTATGACACTGTAGTATGAAAAGGTTTAAATATGGAGATGCAAGGCCTCTGGCTGACAGCAACCATAGTATATATTATACAGTACATGACCATTTAGCTATCTGTGAAAGTATAAAACAAAAAACCATCAAACCAAACAAAAAGACCATCATTTCAATTTCCATTCTTTGAGTGCAAATGTGTGCTTAACAGAGCAGAGACGTACGGAAAGATATAATCAATAAACTCATTCCTACAAATAGCAAAAGAACATCATGGGAACTATATAGCCTTTTGGCTATAGAAAATACACCTTGAGTGACTGGGACTGGATTAGTTGTGCCTTTTTTACATGATGTTTTTCTCTCCCCTGTACATTATGCCCTTACATGATGTTTTTCTCTCTCCTGTACATTATGCCCTTACATGACTGAGCACCAATGGTTTGAGGGATACCAGTAGTGCTCCTGTAACTTAACTGATTGTTAGGTTCAGCTGATATGCAGCCCTCTCTGTATGGAGGATTTTAAGTTCATAATTGGTATGGCTGCATAATTATACCAATACCTATTAAAAAACAAAGTTTAAATATCAGTAATTATAAACTTTACATATCAACCAACCAAACCCATCATGACATCTGACCTCTTCACTTTTCCTGATTATTTCTTGAAAAGTATTTTTTCCCTATTTTGTATAATGTCTGATTTGCCTTTTAGGAAAAGAGCTCAATTCGCACCATTTCACTCCTGGCAAATCCCCTCCTTTGGCCATGCCAATGCTTGGACAATTCACTGATGTTTCACTGAAGTGACAATGGCAGGATCTCTGAAACGTTGGAATGTCACATCTGTATATCGGAGGGGCTTCAGTCTTTACCATAGAAATGTAACTGTGGGGCTTCCAGTTCCTTAAAGATGGGGTGCCGTGAAAAAGTGTACAGAAAGTGTTACAATTGTGGCTTTATGTGGCCACACCCACCAGTTCATTAAGTATACCTTTTTTATACTTTTCACCTTAGCACCACCCACCTGAACTTAAGCCTCGCCCACGGAGGGGTTTAGGTGGGGGGATGATGTTATGATGTCACTAAAGTGGTGGTATTTTGATTGGGGGATTTTGACTCAATTTACAATTTACAATTTAGGCATTTAGCAGACGCTCTTAATCCAGAGCGACTTACATTAGGCAAGAACAAAAGTATGGGAATACATCACATATATAAAATGCATTTATCAAGAAACATGCGTAAGCTAAGAACGTAACTAGAACATATCTATATAATGACACTATACATATTAACTATACATATATACTATACTATGCTATACATATGTAGGCTACTATGATGTGCTATGACTATATACAATGCAATTATTGTGCTGTCTACATGACATGCTATAAGTTTCAAATGCTATCTAAGTCTAAAAAGTGCTATCTAAGGGGGTAGGATAAGTGCTATGGGCCATGATGGAATCTGAAAAGGTGGGTCTTCACCCACCAGTTCATTAAGTATACCTTTTTTATACTTTTCACCTTAGCTCCACCCACCTGAACTTAAGCCTCGCCCACGGAGGGGTTTAGGTGGGGGGGATGATGTTATGATGTCACTAAAGTGGTGGTATTTTGATTGGGGGATTTTGACTCAAATGCTTTCAGCTTTCAGGAGGAAACCAATACATGTACAGGGAAGACATTTTTGAACATTATGACCACACCACACCTGGGGCTCTATTAGAGTAATGTTAACTCCATATGTTAACTCCTACAAAACAGAAAAAGTACAAAGATCACAGCACTCCATCATCCAGCAACGAATGAACCATTCCTTGAGGGAGTTCTAAATGGATCTTTAGAGGTTCATTTGGTTCCATTTGTACACTCTGAGTTATGGTGGTCCTTGACATTGAAAAGGTGCGAGAACAGCTGGTATTGTAATTGTAGCAGACGTGAAGTCAACATACCAGCTCTGACAGTGTGATGAAAAGCGGTTGCAGAAACCGTTCCAAAATAAACCGGTTCCTTTCCTCCACTGTTGGGATCCAGTAACTCCTGTTCCGGATCCAAATGAACCCTTAAGGCCTATTCATACTCCAATTTTAGGTGATAAGGTGACCACCGAAAACTACAACGTGACATCACGCCGCGGTGGTAAGCGACCCACCCAAACATATCTCTCTATTTTTACTAGCCACCGTTTCAGTGGTCACCTTATCATCTAAAACTGGAGTATGAAGAGGGGCTATAGCTTGTTTGTGTTACTTGGCACGATCCAGAAATGTTAGATATAGACCAAACATCTGATGACATGGATATATTACTGTGTATTACCACCAAAAAAACATCCACTTATTCATGTCTTAAAAGTTGTTGTCGGAAACTTTGCAAGGAATTAGCGCGAGCTAGATTTTGAAAGTTAAATTAGCGACCGCCGCTACATCCATCAATGTTGCCTAGTACCACACCTTGCTTTTCCTGCCGTCTCCAACTAGCCTATTACTATCAAACTAGATGTATAATGTGACAAGATTATGAAGTTATTGTTGTTGGTTGTTCGGAGTAAATAAAATAACTTTGTTAGCTGTCCAGAAGAAAATAGAGCAGGCTGGGGGCTGCTGTCTTCAAATGCACACGGTCCGTTTTGACCATCTTTGCTCACTCGTATTTTATTTATTTACTGGTCCTGGGGCTTCATTACATTTGTTTGCTGTCGGGCAGAAACCTCTTATCTCCAAATTCTAACTTTTTGTGTGTTTTCGTAGATAATGCCTATACTTGATCGTACAACAGCGTTTTTTTTAATTTATTTATTTTAGTTTTTTAGCTTGTAGATAGCTTGTAGATGTGCTACTTTCGATACTTTTTAATTTGAAGAAAATTAACAGTTT
Organism: Electrona antarctica; assembly: GCF_951216825.1. Taxonomy (NCBI): domain Eukaryota; kingdom Metazoa; phylum Chordata; class Actinopteri; order Myctophiformes; family Myctophidae; genus Electrona; species Electrona antarctica. The sequence goes on from NC_136809.1 coordinate 42,516,960, forward strand.
TGGAAGTTTCCACCCAACGGAGACAATTTGGTAGTTTTCCTTGAATGCTGTGAAAAGTTGACGCCGGCTTTCAGCAACTGTGTAAGCAACAAAAAGCGACTCCAACCACTCCAGTCTGTCAGTCATGCATGCACATATTTGACTGACATGTAGTTCAAGTTCACAGAGCTGCCCTGATTGGCTGATTGTTGCCCAACAGATGTAAGGACTAACACACACAGAGAGGCTGTGTTTACTCTTCTCACTCAAAGACACAAAATAAAAATGCACAACATCCTTCCTCTGTTGCTGCTGAGCTGCAATGCAGCGAAATCATAAGCGAAAGAAGGAGTTCGCAACTCACTTTGGCTGCTCCCAAACTTGTATTTTTTTCCAGAGAGCAGCGAATAACTTTAGCAACGTTTCTGTCTTGTCTTCTTCTTGGTGGAAGAATATTCCGAAACGTCGCTAGTTAATTTTCTTGCTGTCGAAAGGTGAGTTGCAAGCCCTTTTTTTGCTCATGTATTGTCTCTCAACCCATTTGAATTATTAATAAGAATTACTGAAATGTTTACAATTATGCGACCCAGCATGGGAAAAGAAGGCGTTATTCCCCCCAAAAGAATATTGGCGTTTCTATCTCCGGCAGGCCAAACAAAGACAACCTCCGCACTCTCAGAGCTGTGCAAAAATCTGATTCTTGAGGGTTTTCCTTTTTCTTTTTCTTTTTTTATATACCACATTTTTGGTCAAATAGAGCTTCTTCAGGCATTCATCACCTCACCTATAACTATAACTACTGACAGATGAGTTTTCTTTTTCACTATTCAATCTCAGGCAGGCTGATTGGGAACAAAATCAAAACATGTTTTTACATTGGATTCCTTGGATCAAAAATGCAACTTGTCATACAGTATGTCATGCATTCTGCCTGCAAGACTTTCCGCCATCTTGCTACTCTACAGATTCCCACAGATTTGCTACTGTACAGATTCCAAAAAAATAATAATCGATAGACATGTACGTATCAACATTAACCAAAGTTAACTTTTTTCCGGCTTCTTTTTTTAAATTCAAGCTGCAATACTTTTGTTTCTCTGTAAATCCTGTACAAAGTGAAGTAGTGTACAGACTGACACTAAGGCAACATTAGCAGCAGTCGGTGAGAACAAAGGAAGCTTTTGTCACGTTTTTTGTGGGGGGTTTTTTGGTCGCTGTTCTGTTAAAACAATACGGCTGGCAGCTGTTCCTTTCTGTGACCTTTCACACTCACAATAAAAATAAATAAATAATAATAATTAATAAATAAGCTTGACCTCCAAATTTGAGCTTGTGAAGTAAACATTGTATAATTTTAAGATT
>NC_136809.1:42520800-42523300 GCF_951216825.1 Electrona antarctica
CCTTTCACAGTTCAATTAACCACATGAACCCCGATCTGGGAACCCATTTGGTTTGTTTTTGCCTCTGTGGGCAGTTTGGGCACCACCACCACCTGCTGTTTCTCTTTTTTCTCTTTTTTGTAGAAACAGGAACTCTGTTTGGCTCGCAGAATATATAGGCCTAATGGACCTTGATATGAAAAGGGTTGAAAACCACTGGACTATATGATTGAATCCAAGACACTTGACAGGATTATACAATAAGAGTTGTGTTGAAGTTTATAAACAGTAGACAGTTTGATAGAAAAGTTCTGCTGTTATACGTTTGGATTAACTTCAATCAAATATCTTCATCAAATATTATGTTTTAGATTCTACATAAAGAAGGAAAACGATATGCACATCCCAGTTTCCGAATACGATGCTGGCCCCAAAAAAATGTAAATGAAGAAAAAAGTGGAATGACGGGGAGCAGATATAATTCTGCTCCCCGTCCTTTTTATTTCAACCTAAATACAACAACGTTTCGCCCCTCCGGCCTTTCTCAAGATTCTAAATTCATGTGAATACTAAACAGAACAGCACATTCTCCATGGATTCAAGGTGGTGTCACGTCTCACATCACTCTGTTCTGTCCCATGTTTATTTGTCCTTGTATTGTATATGTGTTTTTGTATGGATAGTTTTATCAGCATTTTTAAGAGCCTGCTCAGGATGGAAATTAGCTTCTGGCTAACTTTGGCCCATTTACATGGATGTGAAAACTGACGTGTTACATACATACAGTACGTACAATAAAGAAATAAATAAACAAATAAACAAATAAACAAACAAATAAACAAATAAACAAATAAATAAATAAATGGCAACGTGAGGAATGGTTTAAAGCAGTGGATTTTACAGTGTAAGCACTGACACTGAATGCTTCATCTCTCTCTCTCTCTCTCTCTCTCTCTCTGTCTCTCTCTCCATTCTTGCACAACTGGTGTTTATCCCTACTGTTACACCATCTCTTTTGTCATCCCTCTGTCTCGGGTGTCTCATCATCCCTCTCTCTTTTCTAATCTGGAAGAAGAGAAGAGAGGAGAGGATTACAGGGTTTCCATGGCGATCATTATCATCTGGAGGGGACAGGACACAGGTAGAGAGAGAGGGAGAGAGAGAGAGAGAGAGAGAGAGAGAGAGGGGGGGGGGGATGGGGGGAAGAGGAAGGACAGAGCGTGGGAAAGGGGATAAGAGAGAGTGGAGGAGTGGATATAGGGTTAAGAGAGGATAAGAGTGAAATGAGAGAGCGAGAGAGAGCGGGAGTACAGGGCGGTGAAGAGAGGATGAGAGGGGAGGGAGAGGGTGAACGTGAGGATAAAGGTGCGTGGTGGAAGCAGGGATTATGCGAGATGAGAGTTGTAACTTTGATTTGATTTGAGATATTTATGTCAAGGACAGACAGACTGACGGTGGCTAAAAGCTAACACGCACACGCGCAAGCAGACGCAGGGAAACGTGATCGTGTGTGATGCCGTGTCACTGCATGTGTAAATCCTCCAAACGTTACGTGTGGTTATAAAGAGGTTTGCACTGCTGTTTAGGGCTGTCACGATTTTTGGTTGAATACTTTATTAGTCAGAATTGTAATATACAACAATATATTTCTGTTTGGCTTGTAGGGCATGGCAGATAATATGACCTACAAGCGTAAATATCCAAATCGATTTCTGACATATAACAGTTTTTTCACGATTGTTAACACGTTGTTGTTTCTCAAAACAATAGCAGCTTTCTCAAAACCGCACACACACAACTGAAAACCTCACACACAAAATGCTAAACCCTGACACTCCTTTTGCCAGATGATTCTTTGCCATCAAATCAGGACAAGCTTCCATCACCCCATAACACTTGCTATGCAGGACAAAGCTTGTCCTGCATCGACAACCCATGCATCCAAACAGAAAAGTCCTATCTAACATTAAACAACGTTAAACAATGTTAAACTCACTTTGCATGTTGCTTTGCCACTCGATTTGCCACTCGATGTGCCATTCACTTTAAGCATGCGCATACCCTCTACGTTCCTCCACTTGAAGAAAGGTGTCCTGGATTCATACGATTTCACACCAACAGGCCCTGACAATGTCACACCTCTGGGTTCTGAGGGGGGATTCTTTTTGGGGAGCACAGCAGACTGTGTCCATTTCTGTTGATGCTCTCTAGACGTGATGAGAAACCTGAAAAATGACATGATCCTCGAGACAGAGGTGTTGGCTGAGACTCCCATGATGTTCAATGCTTTTTTTCCCATTTTTTTTAAAAAGGCAAGTTGCTGATGCGGTACTTGTTTACTGAGGACGCACGCACGCACGCACGCACGCACGCACGCACGCACGCACGCACGCACGCACGCACGCACGCACGCACGCACGCACGCACGCACGCACGCACGCACGCACGCACGCACGCACGCACGCACGCACGCACGCACGCACGCACGCACGCACGCACACACACACACACACACACACAC
>NC_136809.1:42528300-42560800 GCF_951216825.1 Electrona antarctica
TCGAACTAGCTTATTGCGCTCTGTGATTCTAGCGTACAGGCTGTGGTCTGCCAAGAGGGTGGTCTGCCAAGAGGGTCATTAATGAACAGGCTGGCAGTTATATATAAACTAATTAGGGTTTGGAAGTGGCTGAGTACCTTCACGTTCACATCGTTTTCTCATTCTGCTGCGGTTTTGCACATTTCCCTGTGATAGCAAATATTCAGATGGACCTTTTTTTTTTTTTTTTTTTTTTTACAGTTTGAGTACAGAGTAAGGGAAGTAATGTATATAGTTATGTACCAAAGTCTGGCATAATTTACACATCCCACCTGTGTAGAATTCCCATATTATTACTATTTTGTTAATAGTGCATCAAATAAGAACTGTGCCACAAATAGGTTTCTTATAGTTATTGTTTCTTTTATTGAGCTGATCTACAAGCTCATCATTCAGAAGTCCACAACCATCTCATCTTCAACCTTATAACAGCCTAACTGTACTGTACTGTACTGTACTGTACTGTACTGTACTGTACTGTACTGTACTGTACTGTACTGTACTGTACTGTACTGTACTGTACTGTACTGTACTGTTACTTGATCCTCTTCGTTCCCGGTGGAACATAAGGCTGCGACTATCTGCTTCCATCTGGTCCTATCCTGTGCAGCATGCTGTGCCCCATGTCAGATTTGCCATCTTCAGTTCTGAGGTCACAGTTCTCCGCCAGGTTGTTTTTGGCCTCCCTTGTTTCCTCTTTCCAGGTGGGGTCCATCTTAGGGCTACTTTAGGAATGCTGTTCTGATCCATATACTGTACTGTACTGTACTGTACTGTATACACAGTGAAGGCCAGAGTGCTACGAGGATATTTATGGCTTTCCTGTCATGCATGCATATGGGCTACCAAAATATGGATCTGTGGTAGGATTGATGGGCGTACATACTGTACGTACGTACAAATGGATAGACATATATGGATAGATAGATGACTGCAGCACCCTATATAGAATATATACGCTGCACACATCAGCAAGGAGAAGGAATTAATTCAACCTCTGTTTTATATTCAACCATCTTTGCTGTGGGTTGATTCACATCCATCACAGTTTTGGGGCTAAATGACGTCGTGTCGTGAGACACGATGAATAAATCTATGCTATGTATGTGTGTGTGTCCTCCGCAATCTTTTGTCTTAGGCTCATATAATATATACATACACTCACGCAGGTGCACGCACGCGCACACACACACACACACACACACACACACACACACACACACACACACACACACACACACACACACACACACACACACACACACACACACACACACACACACACACAACACACACACACACACACACACACACACACACACACACACACACACACACACACACACACACACACACACACACACACACACACACATTTAAAACGGTTATTTAATTTGAACAGAATTTGTCTCTCTGGGGTGGAAACCTTATACTTATCATGTCAAAGTTGTGGATCAACAAGCTCAAACCCCGTTGCTTCACACCATGAAGCAACGAGCTTGTAGATCTGCTACTTTTGATACTTTTGCATGACGCTGTAGTGTGACCAAGTAGGTTTTAATTTAAAAAACAAAAACTAAATATGAGATAAGTACTTTCTGACCGACGGCAACGAGATACAAGCTCAGATAATTGGTCCTCATAACTAGTTCTCAAATTCTATATGTTTGGCCCTCACAAGTATTTTAATACAAGTACACACACACACACACACGCACACGCACACGCACACGTACACGCACACACACACATCACGCACACACACACACGCACACGCACACATACGCATCACGCACGCTCACACACTTTTGAACAGAGAGGAGAGAGCTGGCATACAAATGTGTTGCAATCAATCAGCTTTATGTATTCTTTCTGACGGGCTCTTCCAATGAATAAGTCACACCACGCAGTGTGTCCACATTTATCACATCACATTTATGGCTTTTGGTTCATACAGTACCTTGTTGTTTTATTATACAGGCCTGTGAGACAGATAACACAGGACACAAGACAGATACAGTACAACAGTGTTCATGTCAACCATCCCGGCCTAATTTCATATTTGGCCACAGACCGGACTGTGGATCTTTAGCATCACAGTAAACCTTTGGTGCAGTACAATATATTATCTAATTTATGCTGGGGACCCTCTGGAGCCCCATCAAGACAACAGGGGGTCCCTGGACCACTGCACCACAGAAGGTAAAGAGTGGGGGTCCCTGGACCACTGCACCACAGCAGTTAAAGAGTGGGGGTCCCTGGACCACTGCACCACAGCCGTTAAAGAGTGGGGGTCCCTGGACCACTGCACCACAGCCGTTAAAGAGTGGGGGTCCCTGGACCACTGCACCACAGCAGTTAAAGAGTGGGGGTCCCTGGACCACTGCACCACAGCAGTTAAAGAGTGGGGGTCCCTGGACCACTGCACCACAGCCGTTAAAGAGTGGGGGTCCCTGGACCACTGCACCACAGCCGTTAAAGAGTGGGGGTCCCTGGACCACTGCACCACAGCAGTTAAAGAGTCGGGGTCCCTGGACCACTGCACCACAGCAGTTAAAGAGTGGGGGTCCCTGGACCACTGCACCACAGCAGTTAAAGAGTGGGGGTCCCTGGACCACTGCACCACAGCAGTTAAAGAGTGGGGGTCCCTGGACCACTGCACCACAGCAGTTAAAGAGTGCAACAATCTACACCAGTCAAATCACAGTCTAACCACTTATAGGGCCTATACTTCATTATACAACATTATATATATATAAAAAAAAAAAAAAAAAAAAAAACTATTTGTGAACCTTTTGAAATGTCTGAAAATTGTAGATGATTTCAGGAAAATGTGGTGAATCTTTGAAAATGTTTGCCTCTGCCCAAAATAACAGGTTGGAAAGTGATTATGTCATACCAGACACATCTTGCACGGCCCCAAATTACAACGGCTTCTTACTCCATGTTTGTGTACTGTAGTGCACTAGCTGGAAAGCTTAGCATTCATATGTTGTATTGCATTTGGAATGTTCACCTGTGAGATAGTATAGGATATGTTTTATTTAATTTCAAGTGAACCTGTAACCTGTAATGTGACAATAACCCTCGGATCAGGAGCATTATACCAAATTAATCACACCCGTGGGTGCCGACGTCACTCTATAAATGCGTCCCACACCCACACACTCTTCCTCTTTTCTGACGACTGGAAAGGCATGACATGGCCAGCCTTCACTGCCGAGTGACAAAGAAGGGTTACAGGTTCACTTTTCATTCATAAAACCGGGTTTACATACGTAAACCTACTGTACGTTCTCTGTTATATTACTCACTCCCACAACTGTGTTTACTTTCCCGATGTGACACATGAGCTAAATAGAGCAGAGCAACTATCTAAAAAGAAAAGAAAGAAAATAAAATTGTACCTTTATTTTGCAAAAAATAACATGAAAATTGCAGTTTTACTTCATGTTCATAATTATATTTTATATTTTGATTTAGTTTAATCAAGTCAAAAATGTCTGTTTATAATTATATTTTATATTTTTTATATAGTTTTACTCAAGTAAAAAATGTAAAACATGCATTTCTTTCTATGTTTATTTGGGAGGGACAGCACATAATGAACACCACATGACAAATACAATACCGTGTAAATACACAGGATTTAGCAGGGATGCTAGTTCCCATCGTAGTCCTCCATTTGTAATACGAGTATTGTTTTATAATTTGGTATTGCTACTTTTCGGGAGTTTCAAGAAAACCCAAAAGTCCTTAAGTGGGAGTTCCACCAAGGTGTGCAGGCTAGTGTTCGATGGTGGGAGAGGAACGTGGGTTTAAAAAAGGTGATAATTGATTGTCCTCCCAAAGAGAAGAAAGCACGCAGGGCCGTGTTCTTTAATCCCCATTAGCTCTCTCTTCATCCTTCAATGAAGCACACTGTTTTTTAATTAACAATTTAATTATTGATGAAGCGCCCGATCAAGCTTCGCTAATTCATTTATTAACAAAACTAACGTTGAAGCGATCGCCCGCTCGCCGCCTCCCCTCGCCGGCTCCATACATCTCAGTCCGTGCCTCTTGTCACCGTGTTTGTATCATCATTATTTCTCTATCCCTCTCCAGACCCCCGTTTGTGTCAAATGATTGATTTTTTTTAATCGTTGTTTGACTCCATCCTTTAATTTGAAACAGTTCTTGCTTAGAGACTTGGAGTGCTTGGAGAACTATTAGGTAACGTTGCTTTAAGTGTTGATTTTGCTAGGGCTGTCGGGACATTTCCGATAAACCGGCCAGCCTTAAAAGTAAAATGTATCTCTAAATCCGAATGAGTCGACATTTTTGTTTAGTCTAGTTTTTCTCTGATTGATAGTGTTGATAACGCTATACTCCCCCCCCCCCCCCCCCACCCCTCCAACATTAATTCCGTCCCCTATTCTTCTCTCGGTTCTAATGTTCCATCCTTTTATCTCCTGTCCTAAAAAAAGAAACGTATAGGTCAGAGATGAGAAAGGAGTGATGCCGTGGGATGAGAGGAAGGAAAGAGAAAGGAACACAGACTATGTGTGAGAGAAAGGAGGCGAGTGATATAAATATAGACAGGCAGACAGACTTGTGTGAAAGTGCTCAATGTTATGTTTGGAGCCGTTGAGTTGAGCCAACAGATACATTAACCACTTAAACCCTCTGTTCTGTGCTTGGATTGTTCTTTGTCTCCTTGACACCATCCATTAAAAGGATGTGAATCATTGGTTTCTTACAAAACGGGCCTGAAAAACATCTATCAGGAGACCACAAGGGGAGGTAGATGTAGTTTTCCCATCGCTTCTGTACATATGTGTGTTTTGTGTGTATGTGTTGATGATGATCATGATTACATTTTTTATGCTACGTTGATGAATTGAATACCACAATGGAAACAAGTCCCCCAGGACTTTTTTTTGTGTTATCCATTTAGCCTTAATGTCTGACTGTACCACGTGCTGTTTCCATTTCTGACTAATAAAGTATTCAATCAATCAATCCTTATACACTGATCTCTTCACCAGAAATAGCAGTTGTGAGATTGTGAAAAAATAATAATATGTAGGAAAAATAAATAGAGTGGAACATACACATCCGTATGTACACAACCATGCACATGCACACAAAACAACCAATCACTGGCAAGCGGGCATGTCAGGACAAGACAACACATATGCACACACGCGCGCGTACACACACATGCATGCACGCACGCACGCACGCACGCACGCACGCACGCACGCACGCACACACACACACACACACACACGCAGGCAGGTCCTGAAGGAAGCCGATTTAAGGCTCAGTGTCTGAGATTAACTTTACAGTTTACAGCACTTATCTGACCACTATACATACACTCTCTCTCTCTCTCTCTCTCTCTCTCTCTCTCTCATACTACAGACATTTTCTAGATGATTTTCTAAATAGCTGATCGATCTATTCGGCTCACAATGCGTTACTGTGGTGTTGTTGTTATGAACTTGTAGATCAGCTATTTTGAAAACATATTTTTCTCACTCTTCACCATTTTAGTGTGTGTGTGTGTGTGTGTGTGTGTGTGTGTGTGTGTGTGCGTGTGTGCGTGTGTGCGTGCGTGCGTGCGTGCGTGCGCGCGTGCGTGCGTGCGTGCGTGCGTGCACGTGCGTGCATCATCGCATGCGATCCAGTCCAACACCAGCTCTACAGTTCTGTTAGCTAAGATGTCACACGGTATATGTATGTATGCACGTATGCACGTACGTGTGTATGCCTTTATGCCTACAAGTACGGCATAAACAGTTGCAACTGATTGCAACACAAAGCTGCAAGAAATTACACTGATTCAAGAGAGAGGGAGAATGAGACATTGAGACAGCAAGCAGGTTGTCTGATCTTTAATTAGCAGTATCTGCAACACCTGGGTTTCAGTCAGGCTCCACTTACCTCACATCTTTAAGTGTGCTGCTCAATGTCCTAACAACCTCTCTCTCTCTCTCTCTCTCTCTCTCTCTCTCTCTCTCTGCAGGTGCTGAATCCGACCATCCTCTCCCACTCTTCTTTCATAACTATCCATCCTTCCTTCAGCCCCCCCTCCTGTCTGTCTGTCTGTCTGTCTGTCTGTCTGTCTGTCTGTCTGTCTGTCTGTCTGTCTGTCTGTCTGTCTGTCTGTCTGTGTTAGCAGCATGCCTGCATGTTTGATAACGCTCAGCGTAGCAGCAGCAGCAGCACTATGGAAGTGAAGGAGAGACGACCATACTGTTCGCTGACCAAGAGCCGCAGAGACAAAGACCGACCCTACACTGGTAAACACGTCTGCCCCTCATTCATTCATTCATTCATTCATTCATTGACAAGGACCAACTCTTCGTTCGTTCGTTCGTTCGTTCGTTCGTTTGTTTGTTCTTTCATTTGTTTGTTAATTCATTCATTCATTAATAGACAAGGACCGACCCTACACTGGTATACAAATCCTTCATCCATACATTGATTGATTGATCAATTGATCAATCAATTGATCATTCATTCATTCATTCATTCATTCATTCATTCATTTAAACCCTCTACACTCAGTAAAACAGATGCAAAGTCTGTCTTTCATACAACCATGCAGTATCATTTCAAGAACAATCCATTGCCATTTCTGTCTTGTCAAGTTCAAATAAAAAGAGACACGCTGGTGTCATGCACCGAGAATAGAGTCTACAAGCTATTTTCTGTGCACCACACCGGATATAGCCTGGGATAAATACCATTTTCGGGTGTCTGACTCAACCTCCAGTGCCCTGCACCTCCAAAATGATTGCCCTGGTTTAAAATTGGTTTAAATTGGTATAATCGTTTCGTTTCATTTGGTATAATCGTTTGCTATTCATCTTTTGTTCTAACTCGTAGCACAACTAAATAATAAACACATTGATTTGGGGAACAAAAACAACGAGACATCAAACAGGACCACTGTTTTTCCCCCTAAACCAGATCGGTTTAGATCGAATACCAGGCTTTCCTCCGTGGTGGAAAGTCTGGTGACGCGAGGTTACACCACTCTCTCGCTCTCTCACACACACACACACACACACACGCACACACACACACACACAAAAAGGACCATTTTTCTCACCTTCAGTTCAATGCTCCACCTTTTCACGTGCACTGACTTCTGGGATAGCGTTCTGGTCTCACAGATCATTCAAGACAAAACATCCTTTGTTCCAATTAATTACTGGTCTTGTTCTCCAGGACAATACGGAGAACAGCTGTTTCAAAGTTCTCAGTCTGATTAAAGAAGACGCAAACAAAGGACTGTTATCTACTGAACTAAAATAAAACAGTTCAAATTGACCCCCACGAATCCAAACTTTTTCCCCATAATTTAATTAAAACTAAATGTGGGCAGATGTCCAAAAGTGTGAGTCATTTCGTTTTTCCCACAGATGTATTTTGAGATGAGAGTGTGAAAATCCTCGTTAAAAGTTGGAAGTTGGATTCTCAGACCACCCAGAATTTTGAATAAACAAAAAAGGCTATCAAACGTGCCCAGACAGGCAATGTACAATTTATAATTAAATGTACCGTTTATAATTTAGGCATTCACCAGACACATGTCGGCCAGAAACTTCCATAATTAAATGTTTTTATGTTTTCTTTCATGAATGAATGCCCTACTTCATCACACGAGCGCTACAGAAAAGTAGTAAAAATAGCCATGCAATCTACAAGCTCACAACGGGTTGCATCACGTGTTCTGAACTTGTAGATAGGCTGTGAACTTGTAGCTCAGTGTGAACTTGTAGATAGGCTGTGAGCTTGTAGCTCAGTGTAACTTGTAGATAGCCTGTGAACTTGTAGCTCAGTGTGAACTTGTAGATAGGCTGTGAGCTTGTAGCTCAGTGTGAACTTGTAGATAGGCTGTGAGCTTGTAGCTCAGTGTGAACTTGTAGATAGGCTGTGAGCTTGTAGCTCAGTGTGAACTTGTAGATAGGATGTGAGCTTGTAGCTCAGTGTGAACTTGTAGATAGGCTGTGCGCTTGTAGCTCAGTGTGAACTTGTAGATAGGCTGTGCGCTTGTAGCTCAGTGTGAACTTGTAGATAGGCTGTGCGCTTGTAGCTCAGTGTGAACTTGTAGAATGGCTTGAAGAGCCAATCTTTTGTATGAGGGCTATCTATCATAGGGGAGCATAAATAAAAACAACATGTTAAAGGGACACTTCACCTTTTTGAAAAATAAAATTATAATAATGGTAATAATAATAAGGTGTGTGTGTGTGTGTGTGTGTGTGTGTGTGTGTGTGTGTGTGTGTGTGTGTGTGTGTGTGTGTGTGTGTGTGTGTGTGTGTGTGTGTGTGTGTGTGTGTGAGTTAATGACGTTTAGAAGATTTAGGGAGGGCTGTCTTACTGACACAACATGTAGACTAGGTCTAGGAAGTAAGTGAGCCCAGTGTCCATGATGTCATGGATGTGTCCATGACATCATGGACACTGCTAAAATCCAAAACATCTAAATCCACATATTACACACATAAAGACCCCAGGAAAGTGTTCTAAATGTAGCGGTCACTATTTTTTTTTGTCCCTTTAATGGTCCAGTGGGGGGGGAAAAAATCACACCCGTGTGAACTGAGTGGTGCAACTCCCCTCTATTGGTTCTCTGTATCGTTCCAATTTGTATCGTTCCAATTTCTTCTCTGTATCGTTCCAATTTCTTCTCTGTATCGTTCCAATTTGTATCGTTCCAATTTCAGTTCCTATGTATCGTTTCAATTTGTATCGTTCCAATTTCTTCTCTGTATCGTTCCAATTTATATCGTTCCAATTTCTTCTCTGTATCGTTCCAATTTCAGTTCCTATTGGTTCTAACACGATCTCTCTCTCTCTGTTTCTGGCACAACAGCGCCACTTTTGGTGCTCATTGGTACTGGTCACATAGTCACACACAAACTTGAACACTGACATTGCTGTTCCTTGGAGTGGTTGCACCACTCAAAAATAAGAAAAAGGATGTTTCTCTATCACTCTAGCAGATAGCTAGAGTCTAGCTATCACTAAGCCCGGGTGGAATTCACCCGAACACCTGCCTATAAAAATAAATAACACCTGTGTGAAGTGAGGGGCGCTAATATATTAAAGTCTAACTTATGTTGCTATGATTAGGTGATGTAATGATGATGTAAAACAAACGGTGTCAAAACAAACATTACATTCTCTTTATTGTTAATGGCATTTAATGTTTGTGTTAGGGACAAGATGACATACATTTTCCCTTCATTGTCAATGGCGTTTTTAAAACAAACATTGAACTAAACACAAACATTAAACCTATATATATACCTCAAAAACAGGGATGTGGGCAGGGAAACAAACCTACCTTTTATGATGTCACTGAGCATCATGAAGGTACTGAAAAACCCTTTACTACTGCTGCTGCTGCAAACAGACATCAGCAACATTATGAAAATTACAAAAATAGAATTATCCAGGTGAAAATCACCTGGGTTTAGTGTTCTAGGGTTAAATTCAAGTGGCATAAACAAAGAAAGCAATCTAGTAAATTATCACCATACACAAGGTAAAGTATTCTACAGGTTTTAACAACATCACTCTGTATGGACAAAATACCGTTTCAAGTATAATGCTAACTCAGTGGTATATGTTCCAATTACATTCCCTCCATATAAAAGGAGCCCTGAGTAACAGTATATGTGGCAGCGGTGGCCGAACGGTTTGCGGAGCGGTCTTGATACCGGAAGGTCGCCAGTTCGTATCCCCGGACCGGCACGTTAAAATTACCACCGCTGAAGTGCCCTTGAGCAAGGCATTGAACCACTACCATGAAATGTTCTATGAGCAGGGCCTGGCTGTAAACAAGTATCTGATGCTTAGTCCAGTTACCCTGGGTAAATATAGTAACTTTGCTTTGCTTTGCGTTTAGCAATTCGTTTTGGACACATGTTTCAACCAACTGTTGTCTGTGTGCTATTTGTAACCTGAAGTAGACCTAATTGGCAATGTCTTCAAATGTGTAAAATTATTGGTCAGATTGTGAAAACAAACTCCCTGAATGAATACACACCTAGCCTATAGCTACAGTAGCATACATGTATGTATAGCATTCAAATTGTTTGGTGCTGACCATGTGACTATAGCAAAAGGTAATGGTGATTATAGGCCTACTGCAACATAAAATACTGGTAATGAGTAGAATACATATGATAATCAGAAAATAATAAATATGAAATCATGAGAAATATAATTGAACACTGGGCTATAAAGGTAAAGCGGGAAAGGCAGTCTCATATCTGTCTTTAGGGTAAAGTGGGAAAGGCAGTCTATGTCTTTATATGTAAAGTGGGAAAGGCTGTCTCTTATTGTCTCTCTCTGGAAATCAGGGGACATTGTTTTAGGTTGACCAGTTAGTCTGTCTCTGTCAGGTTCCTCAGGGGACAGTGAGGACTGCGGTCTGGGCCCCCCGGGGCCTCGGGTGCCCACCCAGAAGTCCTATTCGTCCAGTGAAACCCTGAAGGCCTTTGACCAGCACCAGGACCAGACCAGGTCAGAGTCAGTCCACTCTACACTTCACCTGTCCACCATAACCTGCAGCAGATACTAGTGACATTTTTGTTTTCTTAAACTGTATCTTTGCTAAATAACAGCAGATCTGCTATTGTGTTGTCTGCGGATGTTTTCCCCAGAATACAGATCTTTTCATTTTTTTTAAAAACATTTTTTATAAAATAAAATATTAGCCAGTAGATTTGTGCCATTTTTGAGCATTTATAACAATTTTGAAACCATAACAAAGGAAAACTTTGAAAGAACTAGAAGATCTTGAAATGTTTTAAATATAACCTTTTGAAAAATAAAAAAAATAGTATTATATAATATATTTTCCCGCTTTTTTTAATTAGGGGACCAGGGTTAATCTGATTAACACGAAACCAACCATTTTAGGCTCAGACAACGTGGTCAACATGAACAGTAACAAGACAAGATGTCAGACTAGGCTAGCAAAGCCAACATGCTTTGCTGTAATAACACCACTTTAGAGCCATTAATAACACCACTTTGAGCTCATGTTGGCTCAGCTGTGGCTTGGCTCAAATAGCTGTTGGAAATCCATAAACAACAGTTCTGTTGTTTGTCTCCTTGTCAGTTGGATAAGCACCATATTTAAGTCATCAGACATGCTAGTTCTGTCTGCCAGCAGACGTCAAATGGAGGATCACTAAACCACAAATAACTTTGAGACCGAAACTGAACACTAGTGACAACTAAATGATGGTAGCTGTTCAAGATTGCTTTATTTGTCTTGTTTCCTTCTGCAAGCAGCTTCAGAAAAAAAGTAAATTATATATATATATATGACTGCATGTTTCTTCTAGAGACAGCATACTGTACAATAGTGCTATATCAATAAAGCTACAGTATATCAATCTAAATACATGAATCCTAAAACTAAAATAATTCATGTCATAAAAAGCAAGCATACATTGAACACTTAAGCCCAATTTTTTTGATGAAAAACTAATTCTGAAATGGACTATTCAGAATGAATAGTTTTACACGTGTACATGTGATGCCAGTAACGTCGTACATTTAATCAACTAAAATGTGGAATACAGGCCTTGTACTTGCGACAGATAATTTATAGGCTATTAGAATTTAGGCATTTAGTAGACGCTGTTAATCCAGAGCGATTTACAGTAAACAAGAACAATATTAACACATGGTAATATATCAAATGCGTAGAAATCGTCACCTAGCATGATGGGTAAACCAAAGACCCATCATCCATCAACAGTAGAACAGCCGTACAGTTGGAACTTTTACCTACTTAAAATAAATAAATACAAATCTGAGTACTTTTTCCAGCACTGTGTACTTATGGTTTGACTGTTGTTGTTGCTAGGCTACTGTACGGGACAACCAGAGGACATAAGGACATGGTGCACCGTGAACAGGAGAACTATACCAGACATGGTGAGTTAGCACACACACGCACACACACACATGACCGAACGCATGCACGCACGCACGCACGCACGCACGCACGCACGCACGCACGCACGCACGCACGCACACATGAACGAACACACACATGCACACACACACACATGCACGCACGCTGAGGTCTTGCGTTTGAGTGCTGCCAATAGTGACTGAGTGTGAGTATGTCTGTCTGAGCATGACCCATTGACCCCTGCAGCTGATGCTGATTGGGGTCAGAGGCTAGGGAGGAGGGCTTTCACAATCTTTATGAGAGAGTTCTCTCTGTCTCACCCAGAAGGACACCAGCTACACGTAGGCCTATAGCCTACAGTTAAGCACTTACAGTATATGCAGAGAGTACAGTACAGTATAAAAGTAGAGTTGCATCGCTCAGTTCACATGGGTGTACTGTACTGAACTTCTGTCCTGTTTACCTCAAATGATTCCGTGTGTGTGTGTGTCTGTGTCTGCGAGCGCGCGTGCGCGCGTGCGTGCGCGCGTGCGTGCGTGCGTGCGTGCGTGCGTGCATGCGCACAATAAACAAGATAAGTGTACCATCAGAAGCTCGCCTCCAAACAGCACTCACTGACTGACTCACCACTGACTATGTTGACTCTAGTCTGTCCTATCAGTGCATGCACTGCGCGCGCACACACACACACACACACACACACACACACACACACACACACACACACACACACACACTGCAGGATTCAGATAGTGAGTTGTCCAAGACCAGATCTTCAAAGACAAACATCTAAAGCTAGACTATCTTATTCTTTAAGTGCAGTCCAGTATGTTTGTAATGGAGCTCTAGCTCTGCATGTTGTTTACATACTTGCACTGTCGTATCTGCTTTTCTGCACTTCCTGGAATTGAGTTAGATCTTTCATCCAGGGGTCTTCAACGCTTTCCAGGCCAAGGACCCCTTAGCTTATGTTGCAGATTAGCCTTTCAATAGATTTCATAGCTTCAAAGACGTGTAGTGTCGTGTTGGATTCATGTCTAGGTTAGACATGACCTTTGACACGATCTAAATGTCTCGATAGAAGAGCAGGGAGACAAAATACATCCATCCCAATTGTAATTATATTTACATACTATACCATACAGATTTGATCATTTTATTCATAAAAAAAAGTTACAAAAAAGTGCAACTTAAGTAAATAAAGTCTTATTGCTTCTTCCACCAATGTCTACACACTTTATGATGAACCAACCAACTGCATAGGGAGTAAACAAGCTCTTTCTAATCCATTCTGTCTCTCTCTCTCTCTTTCCCCCGAAGCAATGGTCAGTTATAATTACACTTAACACTTCCTATTAAGAAACACAATAATTATACTTAATATTTAAATGCTATAATAGTTTGCTTGCGGCCTCTTATCTGAAATGAGCGTAATCTAATTCACTGAGCTGTAATCACCATAATAGTCTTTAAAGATAAGAATGATATGCATTAATAAGTTGTAATCAATTCAGATAATTGTGTAGAATTGTATAATTATCAGTGTTTTATTACAGGGCCCAAAGCCATCTTCAAATGGTCTTGAATGAACTTCTAAAGGCAGTATAGCTACGGTTCATGATTCATTGTTTTATTCTCCCCACACGATTCACACGTTAAAATGTATTCTGTATTTGTTTCATTCTTATTTTGAACATTCTGAACTTTACAGCAACGAGTGCATTTAAGGCTGCTACTCTTGGCTATATTCTTAGCAATTATATTGATTACTTTTTCAATTAATCAAATAATCAAGAAGCTAATTTTCTTTGATAATTAGTTTCATTTCCATATAATGTATATCAGACTAGAGTTGGGCCCTAGAGCTCATAAGTAGGAACCAGTTTAAAGAGCTCAACTGTGTGTGTGTGTGTGTGTGTGTGTGTGTGTGTGTGTGTGTGCGTGCGTGCGTGCGTGCGTGCGTGCGTGCGTGCGTGCGTGCGAGCGGCATGCTCACACCACACAAGAAAAAAAGCCAAAGTTTCCAACATGGGAAGATGAGAAGAGAAATATTCTCCCCCAGTTGCTTGTTCTGGCTCCTCCACAAAAACCCTGAAGGTCATTTATATATTATCTCTGTCAGGTGGAGACCTCATATGTTCAGAACTTTTCAGGATTCAAATCCAAAAGCATAAAAAGTTGGAGATCTACAAGCTCACTTTGTGTTCCGAGCTTAATGACCACTTCACCACTTTTCAACCTATCTTCATATACTAGGTCCTCACTAATAATCATGATAAAATGGCACCATTTTTTTCCTACTGTCTGTCTGTGTTCATAGGAGGGCTGTGGGCAGTTCAGAAACCCGTCCACCAGTGACATCATTGATGGGGAATCCAAGCTACAGGCTTTCTATTCCTGAAAAGTTGCAATGGGGCGTTTGAGATGGAGTCTGACTCTGAAGTGGTGGAAAATTGGTAGTGAGTCTCCTTCTTTGTGGAGTTTTATGGCGGTTGGCATACTTATTAGTTGCATTACCGCAGTGAGTCTGCACACAGTTCCGACTGCAGTGGGGAGTTTATTCGTCAGTTTTGGAGCCATGAGGGAGACGAGTCTGGGACGTGTGGAGCATATATAGTCCAGGGAGTTTTAGGGAAGGGAATATATTCTGGGATGTTTTAAGGAAGTGAGAAGAGTCTTGGACGTGGGAAGCATTGTCCACAGTGTTTTAAAGGGTTGTAGGAGAGTTGAATCATGTCTTGAAGGTATGTTGGTACCATACTCTTGGTCGTCTTGTAGACCAACAAATGTATTTGCTACTGGGTGCAGGCAGCAACCGGTAGCCAATGAAGGGCACATAAAAAGGCGGGGAGACATTTGAACATTCTGGCTGGTTGAAGACCAGAATTTATGCTCCATGCATCATATGGCAGGAAATACTCAAGTAAAGTGAAACATATATCAGAATTGTATTCAAGTGCAGAACCGCTGACTATGCATAAGGCTTTATGTGTGCAGTGGGCGGAATATGTCATATTTTGGATGGGGCTCATCGGTTCTGATCTCTTGCAGACTGTGAGAGACACTGATATCAACGCAGATTTATTCCACTTGGGCTGTACAGCGTGAGTGAGCTGTCACTGTATGGGATTAGGAACCAAACTTGTGAGGGAATTCTGACAATATAAGCTTCAATTCCACTTCACACTGCCTGCAAATACAAAGACAATATGTTATTTTGTTGCTGTTGGGCAGCTCCATGTTCTAAAATGTTGTGTTTTTTTTGTAAATGTACGCCCTACTTGATCATACAGTACTACAGTGTCACACAAAACATCAAAAGTAGCAGATCTGCAAGCTGGGATGTGCCACATTTCAAGCTAGCTTGTCAATTTGCTACTTTCGCTATTTATGAATTTGAATCACGAAAAGTAATACGTTTATGGACATATGAGGTTTCCACCCGACAGAGACAATATAGATTATTTAAAGAAAACCATTGAAAAGAAAAGAAAAAGTTTCTTTCAAAGCTGGAATCTGGGGACAGATTTGAAATGAACGGTCCTGGTTTGCTCGGTAGAGCACTCAACTGTGGATCACAAGGTCATGGGTTCGATTCCGGCGGGCACCGTCAACTCAGCATAATTATGTGTAGCAAGGATTGTGTTACTGTAGGTTGTAACTGGGAGCTGATGGTAGGTGTTGTAAGTACTGGGAGCTGATGGTAGGTGTTGTAAGTACTGGGGGATGATGGTAGGTGTTGTAAGTACTGGGAGCTGATGGTAGGTGTTGTAAGTACTGAGAGCTCATGGTAGGTGGTGTAAGTACTGGGAGCTGATGGTAGGTGTTGTAAGTACTGGGAGATGATGGTAGGTGTTGTAAGTACTGGGAGCTGATGGTAGGTGTTGTAAGTACTGGGAGATGATGGTAGGTGTTGTAAGTACTGGGAGATGATGGTAGGTGTTGTAAGTACTGGGAGATGATGGTAGGTGTTGTAAGTACTGGGAGCTGATGGTAGGTGTTGTAAGTACTGGGAGCTGATGGTAGGTGTTGTAAGTACTGGGAGATGATGGTAGGTGTTGTAAGTACTGGGAGCTGATGGTAGGTGGTGTAACTACTGGGAGCTGATGGTAGGTGGTGCAAGTACTGGGAGCTGATGGTAGGTGGTGTACGTACTGGGAGCTGATGGTAGGTGTTGTAAGTACTGGGAGCTGATGGTAGGTGGTGTAAGTACTGGGAGCTGATGGTAGGTGTTGTAAGTACTGGGAGATGATGGTAGGTGTTGTAAGTACTGGGAGATGATGGTAGGTGTTGTAAGTACTGGGAGCTGGTGGTAGGTGTTGTAAGCACTGGGAGCTCATGGTAGGTGTTGTAAGTACTGGGAGCTGATGGTAGGTGTTGTAAGTACTGGGAGCTGATGGTAGATGTTGCGTTACACCTCAGCCTTCCATCTCCTAGGAAAAGGGGATAGACACCCACAAATCCTGCACGGTAGATTTTGTCTGGCTTGAGTTCCTATTCATATTCAAGTCAATATATTATTAATTATATTATTAAAGAAAACGAACTGAACTTATACAGTAAAGTTCTGTTTCTTACTTAAACTTATGTTGGTGCATAAAAGGTTACCGGTATGTTAAAACAATCAGTAGGGTAGAGTCTGGTAATACATTATGACTACTACTGTAGTGCATGTGTAGTGGTTGGAGGTTGTATCCATATACTCTTCCATTGAGACATTTACATTCCGTGTCGGAGGGGTGGGCGGGCAGGCAGGCAGGCAGGCAGACAGACAGACAGACAGACAGACAGACAGACAGACAGACAGACAGACAGACAGACAGACAGACAGACAGACAGACAGACAGACAGACGGAAGGGAGTAGATGTATGTGTGTCGGAAAAAAGCACAATCATTTTTGATTTATTCAAGAAAAATGGACGACAAAGGCTGAGCATTAAAACAGAAGGCCCACTTAATTATGAAGTATTTTCCCCATTGTTTTTTCAGCTCCAATTAACACAATGCTAATATTTTAGAAAGGGAAAAATCCAAGTAAGTCAATTATCTTATCGCCTTGGTTTTCAACGTGCGCCTAATTGGAGCTCATTTAAAATTAATATAACTTTTAATTGAACAGCACCACTCGTTATCTCCCATTGTTAATTAAAGGGGACGGCATTGTGATTCCCCCTCCCTCCCCTTTCTTTCTCTCTTTTGTTCTGATGAAAGATGGAGAGATTTGCGGTGACAATTTGTTTGTCTAATTTTTTTTTTTTTAATGTAGGCCAATAATGTTCCGGTCTCCCTTTTCAAAGCTGACTCAGTCCTAGTGAATGATTTTGTCCCATTCATGATGAAAATCATCTCTGTCGGGTGGAAACCTCATGTCTCCAAAACGGTTACTTTTCAGGATACAAATTCAAAAGCATCAGAATTAGCAGATCTGCAGAAGTTTAAGGCCCAGCTGGCTACACGTATATGGATATTTTGCTAACGCAATTTTTTGTTGTGCGTTTGGGCCTTTCAGCCACACGCAAACGGCGTTTTCGAATGATTTTCTAAAATATCCGGATCAGTGGATCTGTGTAGTCATGCGAAACGGAGCTTTTGAGAAACGATGATGTCACCGCTTATTAGCGCATATCATTTTTACTATAATTAGGTGAGAAATGCAGCTTGTGCCTGCATGGAAACTACACATATACATATCTATCCAATTGTTCATGTTTATATATCACTGTTAACAACTTTAAAACTTATCATGTGTTGCATCAACTGCAGCGAGCAAAGGCTCTGCTCTGCTCTGCTGCATCCAATAATAAATATATCAGCCTACTAGTCCAGTGCGGACTGGTGATTTAATTTGTATTGGTGCCGAGTGTGAAGCTTGAACAATAGGTTAATTGCGGACCACTAGCTACAGATAAACTGTGGATATTAACATACAGTACCAATAAGGACCCAGGCCAAATGCCATTGCAGTATAGGCTAAACCTCCAACAACAAGTCTATGCGTGGTGTGTGCATAGCCATGTGAAACTATATTCTATAACAAGTCTATGCGTGGTGTGTGCATAGCCATGTGAAACTATATTCTCCTGCTGTATTTTGCTGTCCATTTCATGGTCAGGGGGAGATAGAGAGGGGGTGCAGAGAGAGAGAGAGGTGTGAATGGTGAGAAGAAAGTATACAGTGGGTCGCCGTGCGCATATATGGCTCTCTCCTGTTTAGGTAATAAAGGGCTTGACTGCATTTGTCACTGTGCCTGCATGCCGACAATGTGCGCGTGTGAACTTTTATTAGCCTACATTATAACGTTTATTATACACTCGAAAATATAGCCACTCTACAAGCTCACAAGTGGTTGTGGACACTTCTATAGGTCTGACTCTGCTATTATTTTTTGTGCAGGACTTGCCAAGTCGCCAGAGCAATAGTAAAGTGTCTATCATTTTTAAGAGTCGGGATTTGGAGATTTACGCACATTGTGACATGCTGACAGACATGAAAGAAACATGTTCCACTTCCACTCACAATTTAGGTGGCTTTTAAAATGCGGTACTTATTCCTTCCTTAAAAAATATGATGATTGGCACCTCATAAGTGTAAATATAAAATCAAATATAATATAGCCTACAATTGAAACCTGCTACTGCAGTGATTTTATCCTGTGTTCAATGCGTTTCTGCGTTTGTGTGTGGACTCGGATATCTCTGTCGTATGGGCAGGGATTTTTTCTAAAACGGAGGACGAAAATATCTGTTTTGCAAAAGATCCATATTCAATCAATCGAATAATAATAATAATAATAATAATAATAATAATAATAATAATAATAATAATAATAATAATAATAATGGGCTACTGTATAACGTTGCTATCAGTCAGAAACCTTGTATCTCTTTTTCAATCTTTTTTTTAATGTATGCCCTATTTTGTCATTGACACTAAAGTTGGGTTAGCGTTATGCTGGTCCCCAGACACCACTCTGAGAAGCCATATACTTTAGGAAGCGTCACGCTCTAATGTAAAGTGATAGAGCATGGCATTCCACTGAGCACCCTCTGGTTGGCGTGGAAACACATCTAAACAACAATGTAACACCAGGGTTTTTATAGTTAACTAAAATTAATGGCATAACGACAAGTTAAATAAAAATAGCAATTTTTATTTACTGAAATAAAATAAATAAAATGTGGATTTACATAAAAACGCTAACTAACTGAAACTAACTATTTGTGTTTACAAGAAACTAAAACTAGCCAAAAATCATAGAGAAGATATCCTTAGTTTTGTCTCTGTCGAAAATGTTCAACATGGCACGGCATTGTGATTGTGTAGATCTGATAGTTTTGCTAAATCAATTAATAAATACAATTAATAGAAACAAAACTAAAACGAATGCCTTTGGAAAAAATAAAATACAAGCTAACCCACTTCACAAACGAATCATAAATTAATTTGAATAATAAACAATAAAATAAAAAATCACACCCATAGTACTCAAAACTGCCCATTCATTATCAATGGCATTTAATGTTTGTGTTGGGACAAACACTCAAAACTGGCCATTCATTATCAATGGCAGGTAATGTTGTTTTAGGGCAAAGTTTGAGTTTACACGCACCCTCAAAGCTGTAGATAGCAGGAGCTAGCGCCCCCTTAAAAATATAAACAAATGACCAATGCAATACTATAAGAACCTTGATAAACAGCTGCGTGTATCAAAAAGCTACCACAATCATATTAAGAGGAAATAGTCATTTATTTGATTGATTGCTATTATTTTAACTTAAAGGGGATATACTGTATATTCTGATCTAATGAATATCAAATTATTAAGCCTCTAAAAACTGTCTGGGGTGAAACACAAAAGACTGAGTTGACATTTAAAGCAGTGTTTTAAAGTGAAATACCAAGTGATAATAAATCTTCTACACGGGCTAAAAACACAATTAAACAAAATACAACAGAAGGGGTATAGTTATGTTAATAGCAATTCATCAGAACAGAAACAACTAAACCACTGTAATGATAACATTATCCTAATTGGAAGTGATACTCTTAAAATAATCAGACTCAATCTTAGCAATCACTTTAAACTGAATGTAAAACAGTAGCCTCTTTAAAGAGACGCGTTAGTGGACAATTCACTCAAAAACAAGACAAACAAAACAAGGGGAAATAACGAGTTCAACCAATATCTTATTAAGAGTTTGTTTTCAATTGCCCCAATGCCCCAATGGTGTTTATGTTTGGATTATCAGTCCAAACTTTCTTTGGCCTATCTTTCAACATTTCATATACGGATATTGGCTTCCCTGATTGGCTAACCCAAACAACAAACCAATCGGCTTTGTGTGTTGGTCAAGCTTTGCTTGAGGTTTGTGCCACAGCATCAATATATGTACTAGCATAATAAAACTCCAGTCTTTCAAAGAGTGAAACAGATAGCCAATCAAGGCTATCACGGAAGCATGTCACAGTAGAGTAATGTGAAATTATACTTAGAGCTTATTTAACCACAAGTAAATTATTATTATACATGCTATAGACAGAACATTAAGCAAGATAACCACATTATGAAAGGATATTTGAACTCAGTTAAACGGAAGGAAATACGTTAAAATAAAACAAAACATAATAAGTTAATACAATTAGGATAGGAAACCTACATTATCTACAAGATAAACCAATTTCCATGTGTCTATAATGTTGCGCTGGGTGCTTCATCTCAAAGGAACACCAGAGAAGGACTGTTACCATGCTGCCGTAGCCGTCGGACACAAGGTGTACACCTTTGGAGGCTACACAGGACCTTACACCAACTGTCAGATCGGTGTGTGCGTCTTCAACACGGTGTCACTGCGCTGGACAAAGTTACCCCCACAGACGGATGGAAGAGGAGAACGCCCCCCTGAGGTTCCCTGCATGCGTGACCGTCACACATCAGTGCTGACAGAAAACGGCATCTACGTCTGGGGAGGGATTCCGTACTGCAACGTGCTTTATGCGTTTGATGTTGACTCCCACAGGTGGTTTAAACCCAACGTTTCTGGGACTGTTCCAGAGGCGAGGCGTGACCACTCTGCCTGCGTCTTGGGGAAGGTCATGTATATCTTTGGAGGATACATCCGGCGAACCGGACGCACTAATGACGTCTACAAGCTGGACACCGCCACAATGGTCTGGTCGTTGATTAAAGCCAGAGGAACTCCACCGGATGTTTCGAGAAGTCACTCTGCGACCATCATCGGGACAAAGATGTTTGTATTCGGGGGGCAAGGCGACCGGAAGGTCAAGTACTACAAGGATATCAGTGTGTTTGACACAGAGACAAACCTCTGGCTGAACACGCCTTCTGCCCAGCTCCTTCCAGAAGGACGCAAGGGCCATTCAGCCTTTGCCTACAATGGGGAGCTGTACATAATTGGCGGCTACAACATGTGTCTTGATCGGACCTTCAACGATCTGTGGAGATTTAACCCAGAGACCTTCTCCTGGAAGGAAGTGGAGCCCAAGGGGGAAATCCTCTGTTCATGGATGTCTGTTAGTTACTGTTGCATGGTGGGAGGTCGTCTCTTGGTCTTTGGAGGATACAGATACGCACCTGTGGATGTAAACAATGTTGAGGATGAAGATGAGGCGGAGGTGTCTGACCTGTGCATCTTGGACTTTAATCCCAGTCTCAAGATGTTATGCAAGCTAGCAGTTATTCAGTACGGGCTGGGGAAGTCGGGACTCCCGCACGACATCAGGTGGGAACTAGCGGCCATGACTACCAACAGAAAAACAAAACCTTGCATATCCCACTTGGAAACAAAGAAACACAGAAAACAAGGAAAAAAGCTACAACAGAAAAAAATCACACTTGTGTGAAGTGAGGGGCACCTGGTAATTTTGTTTAAGGTGCTGTAAACGAACATTAAAAGTCCATAGACTTGGCTGTCACATGACTTCACGTTTAGTGCTCTAACAATCATTGAAAGTCCATAGACTTGGCTGCCATATATTGTAATTCCGAAAGCCAGACTTTGGAGGGGATAGTGCCCCTCAAAAAGCATAATATAAATCACAGAGTTACTGTTTCTGGGCATCATTCATTCACAAACACTCCCAAATTGTTGCGGTGGATAATGTAGAGCCAGCCTGGCTCCAGGCCCTGAATTGCTAGCCACGATTCAGGGGCTGGAGACGGTGTCAACGTTTTTCTTGGTTGAAAATCAAACCGGCCCAATTAGGATGATCCAGCATTAAGTTAACCAATCACCAGAGAGTCTCACTTTGGCCACACACCCCATCTCAGAAAACGGCTTCACTTAGAGAGCTTTCGGACTGAATAATGGAGTGGGGGAAAATTGTCAGGCTAAAAAATAGATGGTGGAGCAGATGCAACAAGATAAAAGAGAATACCCTTCACTTGCTCAATAAAGAACAAACATTTTAACATTTCTCTCAATGACCTTCCTAGGCACAAGATGCCTGAGGAAGGTCTTTGATGGAAATATTGCCTTCAGATAGCCTAACATAAAATAAAATCACACACATGTGAAGTGAGTGGCACCTTTTATCATGACATAGTGACCCACAATGTCACAGTAAAAAGTCCATAGACTTCACGTGGCTACCACATGATGTTATGGGAGAACACACAAAGCCTCATGTTGAAGTGGCTAGCGCCACTCAAAAATGAACTAAATACATGAATAAATACATGTTAATAAATACATAAATAAATACATGCACTCTATCGAGCTGCCAACTTGCGCCATGCACACAAGAAGGCCATAAATGGCCTACTTGTGCGCAAGCAGAGCACGCAAGTACTGCCCTCCCAACTTGAAACCTAACTTAGTTACATCAACATCAACAACCAATAATAATAATTATAATAATAATTATGCGACAATAGCATAAATAAATGCGAATAAAATTAAATAAACAATCACACAAATCTATCATGTGGATCTCATCAGGGCTATATAGGTTTCAGCTCGATCTATGAATAAGTGACTCCATTATTATGACATTAAAGTTAATTATTTCTAAAAGTAGTTGAAATAGTGGAAAATAACAGTAACGTTTGTTACCAATCGGTCCACCTTGTTGGAACACAGACACACACGCACAGACCCTCCCGTCGACAGCTCTTCTTTGGACCAACCCTATAGATGGCTATCCTCCTGTAGGGCAGTGGTTCCCAATGGGAGTTATGATGACCCATTTGGTTCCATTTGTACACTCTCAGATTAACAGTCTTTAACGGTCCATTTGGAACGACTATAGGAATCGTTAAAGGGAACCTTTAAGGAACCGAAATGGTTAAAATCCTCAAGGATCCCAAGTCTCTAGTCTAAAAGTCCCAGGAAGGTTTATTTTTTGCTGGCACGCTCAGGGCACAAAGCTAGCTGCTAATAGCCTAATAATGTCCTAATGTCCCTGTATTAATAGCTCTTATCTGCGTGGGAGTCAGACACTGATGAATTATTGCTTATTATAAGCAGTGAGTATTAGTTGGATGCGGACCACGTAGCTTCACTCTCAATCACTGTCTCGCTCGTTCGCTCGCACACACAGACACACACACACACATACACACACACACACACACACACACACGCACACACACACACACACGCACACACGCACACACACGCACACGCACACACGCACACACATAAACTTACGGATGCACATATTTGCATAAATTCACTACACACGCACACAGACATACACGCATGCACACACACACACACACACACACACACACACACACAGTCACACACACACACACACTGCAAAATAACATAATCAGGGGTGCACATAACATTTATTCTGACCACGCATGCGCTGATGCGCACTTGTCTGTCTGTCTGTCTGTCTGTCCATCCGTCTGTCTGTCCGTCTGTCCATCTCCATCAGGTCAGAACTTCAGCCTGCGTCAGCTGGGTATATGTGAGCCGGCGGCCCGGCGCGGCCTGGCGTTCTGCCAGGACATGGGCCTGCCGCACCGCGGCTACTCGGTGGGCACGGCGGGGGGCCACCACAACCACCAGGACCACCACCTGGTGGACGGCGGCGACGTGGTGGGAGGGGCCGTGATGTCGCCGGAGCGCGCCATGCGCATGTGGGGGCGGGGCGGCAGCCACGGGGGCGGCGGCGGCCTGGGGAAGTCGCCCGGACGCAGCTCGTGTCTGTCCAGCCGCTCCAACTCGGCGCTGACCCTCACCGACACGGAGCACGAGAACAAGTCGGACAGCGACAACGGTAGGAGGGTGACGCCATCTCTGTCTCCACGTTTTCTTGGTTTCTATGCAGTTCTCTTTCCTCTTTTCTAGGTTTAACGTGTGCTCGCGTGTGCACACGCACACACACACACACACACACACACACACACACACACACACACACACGTGGGGTGGGCGCCAACTTCTTTTGGTGAGTCATGTCGCTCACCCTCTGTTGCTGTTCATGCTTTCTCTTTGACCTCTTCCATGATTTCTTTGATGTTTTCTTTCCTCCTTTATAGGTTCAACACGCACGCACGCACGCACGCACGCACGCACGCACGCACGCACGCACGCACGCACGCACGCACGCACGCACGCACGCACGCACGCACGCACGCACGCACGCACGCACGCACGCACGCACTCTGTGGTATTGTGTATCTATTGTATCTCGTGTCTTTTATTTAAGAAATTTCCCCTCTGGGAAATTTAATCTCAAGCCCAAAGGCAAGTCTCTCCTCTCCTCTCCTCTCCTCTCCTCTCCTCTCCTCTCCTCTCCTCTCCTCTCCTCTCCTCTCCTCTCCTCTCCTCCTGGTCATTAGACAGTGGAGCATACATGCATGCATGTCCCTGTTGGCCGTGTCTTCCCTGAGCCACCTGACTATTAGCTCTTGTGTTTAGTGTTAAATGGATGGCCCACATTCTCTGCAGCCAAGCGTTCATCTTAACACCAGCCTGCAAGACAGCTTGGATAAATGACCCTCACGTGCTCGCATGCTCACACACACACACACATGCACACGCACACAAGCACACAATAATGTGCTCTCACCTATACTGTACTACACGGACAAAAGTGCATACGTATATTATAATGGAGGTTTTGAGACGTGAACGCACTAGGATTTTGTATGTTCAGCCTGTATGTATTAACTTTACACAAACGGATATCGTCGCTGTCAGCTGGGAACTCTGTTACAACGGATCCAATGTAGTTATTATTTAGTTCCAAGGTCTTGTTAATACTTTTCTCACACACACTTAACCACTTTCGGTGTCAACGTGTCGCACTGTGACGTGCATTGACTTGATCATACTCGTGATCTATGATCAAGTAGGGCATTGAATTACAGAGAAATCTCTTATACGGAGAGACGATGTTTCTGCCCGACAAGGCGACAACGGCGATATGCTACTAATGAATCTAATTAATTATCACAGTTTAGCGGAGGAGCAGAGAGAGAGAGAGAGAGAGAGAGAGAGAGAGACTATTCATTATTCTCTTTGTAGCTCTCCCAGGCAGGTGCAGTTTTCACCATTAATAAAGGAATGAAGTTTGACTCAAGCTAGAATAAAACACCAGAGACAAGTATTTCGAAGAAAGTACATGAATAAAAGTTACCGTATTCATCAGATTTCACAGGTCTGTGGGTGTAGGCCCTACTACTGTGACACCCCTAGGTTTCCGAGGGAATTATTTGTTGGGTGCACAGCAGACCATGTCGGTGTCCGTTGATTCTCTCCAGACCGAAACGGAACAAGCAAAATGAGTTGATCCCTGTCTAGACAGACAGAACGGGCTCTGTCTGTATGGGTGGTGATGCATATATTAGTGTTTAGTTTTATTTATACAGGTGAGATCTCAGTGAGGTACAAGACCTCAATGAGCAGCAGTACACAAGGTCGCAACAGGCAGAGCCAAGGTCCACTGGCAGACCATAGTGCCTAGTTTAATGTCACAATGACAAGCTGTACAAGAACAATAGTTATTGGCCTGGGCCATGGCTCAGTGGTCCAGGCACCTTGGCTGGTAATCCAGTCTGGCAGTGTGCCGTGGGTTCGACTCCTTACTTACTGCATGTCTTCCCCCCATCTCTCTCCCCATTTCCTGTCAGCCTACTGTCTGTCCCTCCATAAAAAAAATATAAAATAAAGGCGAAAGCCACAAAAAAAAAAAGTTATTGAAGACATATTGACTCTTATAACGTGCAAAATATCACATAATATCAGAAAGATAAAAGATGAACAACATAAAGCAAAAGTGAAGCCCGGATATTAAGACAAACATAATAACAATATGATAGACACATTTCTTCCCCAACACACACACACACACACACACACACACACACACACACACACACACACACAGTTTCCATTAAGCGACGCTGCACTGTAATTAAGGTTAAAATGCTGACGCGGTGCATTATGATCCTATATGAAGTTAGTTAATGTTGTTTTATTAAGTGTCATTATGAGCTGTACGTCAGGGACACGCGTCTACCGGCTCTGAAAGTGACTAGTCGTCAACTTTTATAAGCCTTAATTCAATTACTACTCTGCAGCTGGATGTATAGTAGCCTATATGTATTTATGTACATGTATGCGTGTGTGTGTGTGCGTGCGTGCGTGTGTGTGTGTGTGTGTGTGTGTGTGTGTGTGTGTGCGTGTGCGTGTGCGTGTGCGTGTGCGTGTGCGCACGCGCACGCGCACGCGCACGCGCACGCGCACTTCTTGTGTGCGCACTTCTTGTCTTCATCATACGACTGAGTATTTAAAGGCTTAAGCATTAAGCGCAGTATAGCCTACTTGAGTAAATGTTCTTAAGTTACTTTGGGCCAGTGCTTTAGTGTGAAAGGAGTGCGTGTGCGTGCGTGCATGTGTGCGTGTGTGTACACAGCAGCTGGATGGCCTGTGCTTCTCTGTGAATGGAGGACAATACATCTACCCTGCATGGACCTTTACCCCTATTGTCTTATGATCCTTATTATCCTCCCTCTAGATTACCTCACCTTAAACTGTGTGTGTGGGAATAATAAAACAAAGATCATTTTACATTTAATGCAGACTTTTTTCCTTTTTCCATTGGGGTGGGGGGGCATCTTGGGGAGCGTGTGTGTGTGTGTGTGTGTGTGTGTGTGTGTGTGTGTGTGTGTGTGTGTGTGTGTGTGTGTGTGTGTGTGTGTGTGTGTGTGTGTGTGTGTGTGTGTGTGTGTGTGTGTGTGTGTGTGTGTGTGTGTGTGCGCGTGCGTGCGTGTCCGTGCACCAGAATGAATGATACATTTGAAATATTAATTTGTTTTTATTATTTTTGTATTCTATTTAGTTTTAGCTAATTGTAGCTAAGTGTAAGTAGTTTTAGACTTAGAAATTGACACATTTTACTTTTGTTTTTAAGTTGACTTTGTCAGGGTTAGAGTGAGAGAGTCAGGGTTAGAGTGAGAGAGTCAGGGTTAGAGTGAGAGAGTCAGGGTTAGAGTGAGAGAGTCAGGGTTAAAGTGAGAGAGTCAGGGTTAGAGTGAGAGAGTCAGGCCAGATAACGTTGCAGGATTTGAACCTGCGACTCACTGTTAGATATCAGAACCTACTTTTTCATTTATTTTTATATAACTATTTATATATACATTGTTTAGTTTCAGTTTTTTTGATTGACTAATCCTGCAGGTTTGCACACCCGTACGCGTGTGCATGGGTGAGCATGTTTCCTTGCGTGCGTGAGGCGTGATTATGAATCCCACCGTAGCTCTAGGATAGAGCCGTCTGATTGAGGTTACTGAGGTTAGGGTTAAGGTTAGGTTTAGGTATAGTTTTACTGAGGTTAGGTTTCTGGTTTAAGGACTTCAGTGTTTTGTACCATACTATTGTATGAGTACCGAACAAAGAATGTTTGCTTTCGCCATCTTTGTTGAAGACGATTGGCCAATCACAGCTACTACTGGCCAATCACAGCGGGTTCTATCCTAGAGCTGCGGTGGGATCCATAATGCGTGCGTGAGAGCGAGTGCCCACCATTGCCAACGATCGGGCACGTGCATTCTAGCATGCGTCCAGCGCGGTAACCTAGCATGGTGTCTCTGTAGCCCGTAGCCTTTGCTGGCTCCGAGGGAAGGTAGAAAGAGACGGGACAATGGAGAGAGGAGAGAATAGAGAAGAGGAGAAGAGGGCAGAACAGTGGAAGGGGATCACAGAGAGGAGAGGAAGAATAGATGAATGGCGGAGGAGAGAGTGAACGGGAAACTAAACGAGTGTGAGAGAAATCTCCTGGCGTTTGTTTTGGTCTCCGGAGAGGAAACCGTACACCCCAAACGTCTGGCTGCATCCCCTGTGTGTGTGTGTGTGTGTGTGTGTGTGTGTGTGTGTGTGTGTGTGTGTGTGTGTGTGTGTGTGTGTGTGTGTGTGTGTGTGTGTGTGTGTGTGTGTGTGTGTGTGTGTGTGTGTGTGTGTGTGTGTGTGTGTGTGTGTGTGTGTGTGTGTGTGTGTGTGTGTGTGTGTGTGTGTCTATACTTGTGAGGACATCAAAAGTTCACGGTGACAATCTTACTTCAAATACAATTATTTTCTCATTTTTAACTCTAAATTTTGACTCATTCTTAGTTGTGTAGCAGATCTATACGGTCACTTATAGATCTGCTATGGTCTGTGAATATACATTTTGGTAACACACACACACACACACACACACACACACACACACACACACACACACACACACACAAACACATTGTCTTAGTGTCGGTACCCAAGGGTGCCCATGCAGCTGCCGTTGGGCGCAGACACCGGATAGCCAGTGACCTCAGAGGTAGAATGGAGAGAGAGAAACAGAGGACAGACGATAGCGCGATGGAGAGAGTGAGAAACGGAGGACAGAGGATAGCACGATGGCTGCAGATCCATGAGAGCATAATTAAAACCATAACCGAGTATGCCACGTTGACCTTCCTGACCACACCTTTTTCATGTCAAGGACCCCCAAATTGACACTAGCCCGCGGACCACGATATGCCAGGGGCCCCCATATAAGTGAAGATTGTTATGGCTCTATCAGTGATTCTCAACCCCTTTAATTAGGCTACGGACCCCCATTTAACTGCATTTCTATCTCTGAGACCCCAATTTATATTTTAAAATAAATGTTAATTTAACTCTGAGAGTGTACAAATGGAACCAAATGGACCCGTCAGGGTCCATTATTATTATTATTATTATTATGCAGTGTTCCGGGAGTTTTTAGGGAGACCTGTAAAGACACCGTAACAGTACTCTATTCTACAGTATAGAAATACTCTGTCACAAGTAAAAGTATATTCAAATGTTTGCTTAGTCAAAGTACAAAGGCTTTGGCATCAACATATACTTCAAACAGCTAAAGTAAAAGTAGAAAACTGTTACTTTTCAGAACTCAAATTAAAAGATAGCAAAAGTACCAGATCGGCATGCTCAAAACAGATTTGCTACTGTTGATGCTTTTGTGTGACACTGTAGCGTGATCAATAGGGTGTTAAGTTACGGGGGAAAAAACACAAAAAGTTAGTATTTGGAGATAAGAGGTTTTTTCATGCCCGACAGCAACAAGTTTAGTTATGTTAACCCCACTGAGGATAATTAGAACAAAAAGGGAATGTGCAGTGTTGACATATGTGACCTCAACTCCATGCTTTAAACAATAACACAAGACAGTGATGAATACAGACACTGTCTAACGTGAGAATTAAAATAACGTTCCAACTGTGAATGTGTTTTATGATGAATATTTATGGTCTTCGTGTTTGTTTTGTCGTATAATTAAACGTTAGCGTGGAAATGTGGTGACAAGGGTCACGATGATTGGAATCTCCAGAGTATCTCTATCGGCACAAAACCAATTAAAATTACATTTAAAAAACATAATGGTATAAATGTTTGTCAGAGGGCGGAACAGACAGACAGACAGACAGACAGTCAGACAGACAGACAGACAGACAGACAGACAGACAGACAGACAGACAGACAGACAGACAGACAGACAGACAGACAGACAGACGCGTCTTTCTAACAAGATTACTTCACTATACGTGTCAACAATGCACTTAATCTGTTGAGCATCTCTAAGCCTCTTAGCGCTGCAACCTTAGCTGTTAAACACCCACCATGCACTCACACACACACACACACACACACACACGCGCACGCATGCACACACGCACTCACACGAACATCGGACACTACTGTACCAGAGACATACTTGAAATTCAAGACATGTACACTATGAGAAAACAGATCTGAATCTCATGATGAATCTCCATGATAAATCATCGTTTACATTTAGTTGCTGTCCGTTTTTAACGCCCTAAGCTTGATACTATACTACCGTACTACATACTTAGCAGATTCGGCAGGTGTGAATTTGAATCCTGAAATGTGACCGTTTCCACCCAACATAGACGATAATAGTTTAAATCTGGAGATACGAGGTATACGAGGACAGCCACAACGTTATGATTGTTGACTGTTGGCGTGTGGAGAACTCCATTTATTATCAATGATTCTGTGTCATTGTTTAACATATTACTTGTAATGCTGTACAGCCATTGAAGCAGCTTTGAAGTAGCTTGAATTAAATTAAGTCGAGAGACAGAGAGAAATAATGTGACCTTTTATGGTTTTTAATTAAATATCTTTGAAAAGGCAAAACCCTATAATTGCACCTGCGCGTGTGTGTGTGCGTGTGCGTGTGTGAGTGTGAGTGTGAGTGTGAGTGTGAGTGTGAGTGTGAGTGTGTGTGTGTGGTGTCCCTATTTCACCTGCATGGTGAGTCACATGAAACAGAACTTGTATCGTTACGGTCATGCAGAAACCATGCATCTCCTTATTTTTGTCATTCTTTTTCGTAAATTAACACCCTGAGCGTCAAGGGCGGAGTTATCCGTTCAATCAATTAGTAACGCCCAGCGCTCAGGACAGAGATTGATCTAAAGGACGGAAATTATTGATATCAAAACCGATCGCATCGCTCCACAGGCTGGGAGCATCTGTTGCGCAACATTCGATGTTATTTTCCGGTGAGACGTCATCGAAAATGTTCCCCCCCCATTTTAGCCGACGAGATCGAAAATCTTAAAACGTGAATAACTCTTGATCTAAATCATTCTGTCCAATTCTTAGAAAAGATTATGTGTTAGACGGCCCATCGCTAGTCGCGTTAGAATTAATCATACCTCCCGTTGTTGTCGATCGCATCGAGAGTGTTTTGGCTACATCAAGCTACTTCAGCCACATCCGGGATAGCATCCGGTGCGTCGCTAAATGTGCTCCGCTGCTATAAATCGCTGGGCGCTATGATTTAATGGATTAAATAACCCTGGGCGTTCGGGGTGTTAATACCC
The DNA here is from genome assembly GCF_951216825.1 of Electrona antarctica. Classification (NCBI taxonomy): domain Eukaryota; kingdom Metazoa; phylum Chordata; class Actinopteri; order Myctophiformes; family Myctophidae; genus Electrona; species Electrona antarctica. Next base: position 42,559,636 of record NC_136809.1, read on the forward strand.
TACTTCATCATGCTACAGCATCACACAAAAGTTGCAAAAACAGCCGACATACAAGCTCATTGTGTGTCGCTTTGTGACACATTGTGAGCTTGAAGATTGCTATTCTTTAACATTTCAATTCTGAAAAGTAACAGTTTTGATCACATGAGGTTTCCACCCGACAGAGACGATTGTTTCTTTTTGTCTTTTATTTAAATGTTTGTGTAAAATGTTCCCTAGTTGTATTGTTATAAGAACACCAATTAAGACAGGATGACACCACCGAGAGCCACGGGGGTCCACATGGAGATACACATAATGAGAGAGAGGGAGAGAGAGAGAGAGAGAGAGAGAGAGAGAGAGAGAGAGAGGGAGGGAGGGAGGATAAATATAGGACACTTTTTAAGTGAATTTCTTGAAAAGTAGCACTTTCCACAAGAGAGGAAAGAAAATCTTTCAACAAAGTAATTAAGACTTGATGGAGCTTATCTGCAAATTATTTCGACACATTCAAAATGGGAAAAGCATCGGCGTCATTTTTGATTTTGGCAATTTTCAATTAAAAAAGATAGCAGATGATCAAGCTCACAGCGCGCGCCGTGCTGCGAGCTTGTTCATCTGTTATTTATGAACATTTTGTAAAATCTTGAAAGTGTGAGAACTCGTAATTAGAAGGCAGCCACATTTGTTGAATCAGACTCAGGTCTTGGGTTGAACCAATTTCATTCAACTGCATCAAACTGAATTAAAAACAACAAAAGAGGGAAGCAAATTCAAGACACTCTTCTAAAAACAAAACAAAAGTTAAAAAGCCTTTGTTTGGATGTATACATGGTATTAATAGTCCAATATGGACATTGGTAAGCAGCAGTGCTCGAGTGCTCAAATGACCTCACCCGGGTTACAAATTCTCCCCAGCGTTTAAAATACTATGTATTCATTAAAATATTGATATCACAGAGTTATTAAAGCATACATCACACATTCCCTCGTCGCCACTTAGATGTTCATGGCATATTTATTAACCCCACCGTTATTGAACTGTTTAGCTTATATCTTACATGCACGTGCATTATGCACATTCAAGCACGCACGCACGGCGCACACACACGCACACGCGCATGCTGCACACAGAGAAAAGAGAAATATTATTTCAATATTGAAGACTTACAGTACATCTACAGGC
>NC_136809.1:42565800-42570800 GCF_951216825.1 Electrona antarctica
GGCGGCACTGCATTAAAAACCGACATCATTGAGTAAAGGATGTTATTACCGCGTGGGCTCAGGAACACTTCAGAAAACCATTGTCAGTTAACACAGTTCGTCGCTACATCCACAAGTGCAAGTTAAAACTCTACCATGCTGTGGTCTGATGAGTCCACATTTCAAATTGTTTTTTGGAAATCATGGACGTCGTGTCCTCCGGGCAAAAGAGGAAAAAGACCATCCAGATTGTTACCAGCGCAAAGTTCAAAATCCAGCATCTGTGATGGTATGGGGGTGTGTTAGTGCCCATGGCATGGCCAACTTACACATCTGTGACGGCACCATCAATGCTGAAAGGTACATCCAGGTTTTGGAGCAACACATGCTGCCATCCAAGCAACGTCTTTTCCAGGGACGTCCCTGCTTATTTCAGCAAGACAATGCCAGGCCACATTCTGCACGTGTTACAACAGCGTGGCTTCGTAGTAAAAGAGTATGGGTACTAGACTGGCCTGCCTGCAGTCCAGACCTGTCGCCCATTGAAAATGTGTGGCGCATTATGAAAAATATGCAAAATACGACAACGGAGACCCCGGACTGTTGAACAACTGAAGTCGTACATCAAGCAAGAATGGGAAAGAATTCCACCTACAAAGCTTCAACAATTAGTGTCCTCAGTTCCCAAACGCTTATTGAGTGTTGTTAGAAGGAAAGGTGATGTAACACAGTGGTAAACATACCCCTGTCCCAGCTTTATTGGGTTGCAGGAATCACATTCAAAACGAGTGAATATTTGCAAAAGAATACAATAAAGTTTATCAATTTGAACCTGAAATATCTTGTCTTTGTAGTGTATTCAATTGAATATAGGTTGAAGAGGATTTGCAAATCATTGTATTCTGTTTTTATTTACATTTTACTGCACGACCTCCCAACTTCATTGGAATTGGGGTTTGTAGTAGGATCAAGTTAAAATGCGGAGATAAGAGGATTCTGCCTGACAACGGTGATGATTGTTGGTTCTTGGAACATTCCAGCTGCCTATACTGCCTTGACTTGGACCTTGTCCCTGGCGGAGAATTCTTTATCCAGGATACAATAAATCAGCTAACGATAAAATGGATTGATGTCAGACGTCCCACTGCATTATAGATGTTTTTATTGGACCTCAATGTTCTTAAATGACAGAACTGTCAAGGTTGGATCGTGGGCCTGGTTGATTCAGCCTCTGAAAGGAACAACTCAATAGCCGGGCGTTAAATCTATCCATCATAAAATGTGTCACAAAGTTAATGTTTAAAGGTGACACCATTCAGCCAATGTTTCATACAGTAGGTGTACGTGAGAGAAAGTGGAAAATGGAAAAGAGAAACAAAAAACGAATAGGCCAATAACAAAATATTGCAAATTGACTAGTACGATTGTTATTGCAAATTGACTAGTACAATTGTTATTGCATGGAAAGAAATATTTATCTTTTATTGTAATTTTAGTGGCTATAGGAATCTTGTAGGTGAAATTAATATTGATATTTATATGGATAGTATTCGCTTACTTGCTGCACAGCTATGCCTGCTAATTTGTAATAAATCAAATTACGGTAACTACCGCATAAGAACTATTATATTGTCTCTGTCGGGTCCAAAACTGTTACTTTTCATCATTCAAATTCAAAAGCATCAAAAGTAGCAGCTATACAAGCTCTAAATGTGTCGCTTCGCTTACAGATCAGCTGCATTTGATAGGTTTGTGTTGGACTCCCAGGTAGGAGGACATGAGAGTTATGAGCTGCATAATTATTCTATTAACTTTAGTACACAGTAAACTTAGTAAACACTTTGATCATCATGTCTAGACGTTTGAATTCATGAACAGCTGCTACAGCGAGGCTGACAATGTCACGTCCAGGACAGTTCATCCATTATGATAAAATGTCCTGCGTGCGTGCGTGCGTGCGTGCGTGCGTGCGTGCGTGCGTGCGTGCGTGCCTGCCTGCGTGCACCACAGAAAATAGATTAGATTTGGCCATCCATCCTTATAGGTCTGTGTGATATTCATACGTCTTCTCCAAATGTCCTTGAGGATAGACACCGCTAAGTAGCTCTGGTTAAGAGCATCAGGTGTAATATATATATATATATATATATATATATATATATATATACACACACACACACACATGCAATGACACGTCTCCAGCCAGGTAGTTTGTTCTGTAGTGCAACACGGAAATACACAAGCTGATATGACATTGATAATGAAACACGTCATACCTGACAAGAAATGATGCAAATGACTCCAGGTTAGTGTGTGTGTATGTGTGTGTGTGTGTGTGTGTGTGTGTGTGTGTGCGTGTGCGTGTGCGTGTGCGTGCGTGCGTGCGTGCGTGCGTGCATGTGTTGGTTTTATAGTAATTAGTAATGCATTACTGTAATGTTTAATGCATTTTTGTGTTCATCACGTTAATGTAGCAGCTGGTAAGGGTGGGGCTGATTTGACCCTGTGTTGCTGAGTAGATTAACCTTTTTTAATACATCCTTTATCACTTAATGTATGCTTTGTATTAATATCTACGTGCACGCGTGTGTGCGCATATCACTATACTTGGGAGGACCAAATGTCCCCACAAGCATAATAGAATGTAATATAAATAGTTGTTGTAAGGACCATTTTCTGGTCCTCACAATAAAACATGGTCGTTTTAACATAAAATATATTTTCAGTTTGAGGTTAGTGTTAGGATCAAGCATGTAATTAGAGCTTAGTTATATTATATCATGTCTGAAGTTGTGCGCTGGTGTCGTTCATCAGAAAATAACTGATCTACAAGCTCACAACGCGTCACCCCGTAGATTACTTAAAACAAATGTAATTCATAAAAACGCAGATCCTAAAATGTTTTTCCTCACAGTGGCTTATCCCTATTGTAATCCCTAATGTAGTGTGCGTGCGTGCGTGCGTGCGTGCGTGCGTGCGTGCGTGCGTGCGTGCGTGCGTGCGTGCGTGCGTGCGTGCGTGCGTACATGGATCGATATCCTTAGTGTTCTTACAGGCTCATTTGGCCTCTCGTAGCAAATGGTCTGACAGACACTACATCATTACAGCATTACCTCCATCTCTCTCCTCCACCCCTACGTACATCTCTCTGTTCCTCCTCTTCCCTTCCGTCTTTCATACCACCTTTTTCATCACCTTTCTTCCCATGTGCATCGATCCCTTTATCAATCCATCATCTATCTATCCATCTATATACGGCTGCAGTTTGCAGTTTCTATCTAGAGTATATATTATCTAATTCAATCAGTCTGTCTGTCTGTCTGTCTATCAATCTACAGTATGCATCTACAATATCTATCTGTCTATCTATCTCTCTGTTTCGTCCTTCAGCAATGGGACTGAAATATATTTAATGAGAGAGAGAGAGAGAGAGAGAGAGAGAGAGAGAGAGAGAGAGAGAGAGAGGGGGGGGGGGCGAGAGACAGAGAGAGGGAGAGGGAGAGAGGGAGAGAGGGAGAGAGAGAGAGAGGTGTGAGAATGGGATTTTCTGCTGACATGGCGCGTGTGTGTGTATGTGTATGTGTGTGCGTGTGCGTGTGCGTGCATGTAGCTCCCAGGTGACCAATAAGATTCAATCTGTCTGGGTAACCAGGAAGGGAGTGTGGCGTGGGGAGGGACGTGATTCGTCAGCGATTACTGTCCACGTCGGTAATTAAATTCCATCACCGACGGAGATAATGAAATCTACCGCAGTGCTGTTGGGGGAGGGGCACTGTGTCTGTGGGATGTTATTTATTGTACTTGGGATTTTTTTCACTTAAGTAAAAGTATCAATTATTATATATCAATTATTATACCTCATGCATAGAACATCTGTTCTGTTACGTGTAAAAGGCCGGTATTCAAAATGTACTCGGTTAAAGTGCTAAATATTGGCATCAACCATTACTTAAATGAGTAGTACAATTACAAAACGATTGCCATCAAGATATACTTAAATAAAAGTAGGCATTATGAATGAAATGTATAAAATGTATGAAAATAATGAATTGGAAATTGCATTTTTACAAACTGTGCGTGTGCGTGTGCGTGTGCGTGCGCGTGCGCGTCGTGTTATGAAATGACATGAAATGTGTTTTCTCCACAGAGCTATTTACCTATTGAAGGTTATTCACTTTGTCTGCCAAGGTTGCTAGTTCAAAACCCATGGATGACTTGTGGCAGCCTCTGGGCAGTGAGCAAAAGTGACCCTCATTTTCAATTTGGTGTAAATGCCCTTGAGCAAGGCAATTATCCTCCCAACCAACCAGCAGGCGCCACGCGTCAGACTGTGGTCGTAACCGGCCAGCTCCCAGTGGCCGACCACGGCAAACTGTGGTTGTACTGGGCAGTTCCCAGTGGTCAACAGTTACATATTGTGGTTATTCTGGGTACTTCCCAACAAGCAGCTATGCTATTTCAGTGTTTTCTTTGGTGGAAATGCTTAGTTTGAGGTTTTTATTTTATTTCATTAGTTTTTTTTATTTTTATTATAGGCTAATATGGGGTGTTTGTCAGGGGTGAGATTTGTGAAGTTCATTTTACAATGCAAGGCATGCAATATCTTTGGGAATGGTTGCTTATGTATGAAACAATGATGAAGAATAATACTACGGACATTTAGTTAATTAGTTCAGTTAGTTATATTTCTTCTTTTTTATTACACAGTTGCATAGGGCAGTGAGAGCAGGGCCCACTTGTACACAGTTGCATAGGTCGGTGGGATCAGGGCCCACTTGTACACAGTTGCATAGGGCGGTGGGATCAGGGCCCACTGGTACACAGTTGCATAGGGCGGTGGGATCAGGGCCCACTTGAAAATGGCCAGCAGATTAGAACCAGGATCACATTATTAACCAACTGGATTTTTAAGCCAATGGAAAAGGGTCCTTGTCCACTTCAAGGACAGAGAAAATGGTACGCTTGCACGCACATGCACGCACGCACGCACGCACGCACGCGCGCGCACACACACACACACA
>NC_136809.1:42573300-42580800 GCF_951216825.1 Electrona antarctica
GATCAACATATGGAATGAATTCTGTACTGGCCATATATGGAGCGTGTCTTGAGTGTACAGGGTTTGATGAGGTCAGAAAGATCAACATTTGGAATGTCAGAACAGGAAGGACGGGTGGGGAGGATCAACATATGGAATGTCAGAACAGGAAGGACGGGTGGGGAGGATCAACATATGGAATGTGAGAATCTCCATATATGGAGATATAAGTCACGAGGCATGACCATATATGGGTAACTAATCGGTAATGATTAATGAAAGTATTCCAAGTGTTGCACTTAGCGGACATGGTCGCCTCGAAAAACAGGTACGTGTTGATCAAATAGAATACATTTTCGGGTTACTGCATCATCTATTTCTGGCTTCAAATGTTTTCAAAAACATTCTTGAGAGCAATGTTTAGTTTGTTAGTATGTTTAGTAAATAACATTTGGGGTGGTTGTATTTTGTCACCGAGTCACAGGAACTGACATGAATGACCTGATGGTCAAGATTATCAGCTGACTGCTGTGCTGAACCCGAGTTTCCGACTTAATTGATAGTGTCTTTCCCTGCTATAAACACGAGAAGGCCGAGTTATGTTTTATTTGTTTTATTGGGCGATTTTGATAACTTATGAGAGTTTCTTATGAGGTTTCCGCGGGTACTTTGTGACACGTCAGACGTTTGGATCACGTGACCGGAAAAGAAACAAAGCTAGCTTCTGGGTAATCTCTCTCCAATGTAATGCTATGGACAATGGTGGCACGCACAGAGCGGCTGGATTTTTCTACCTTGTTGTCACTGGCCAATCATGGAATATTTTCCGACATTAGGACATAATGTGATCGCGCTATTTTAAGGCACACGTTCGTGCAATGGAGTCATTGGTTAAATATGTATACAACCCACAAACACTAAACCACTTTCAACCTGGCATATGTTGGGAATGGGGATGTCATTATCTAGGTGTTTCTTTTTCAATATAATGTATTGATATTAAAAATAAAATCTAACTTGTACGTTTTTTTAAGCTTATTCAAGTACTAGTATTGAAAGCATATTTTTGAGCTACCAAAACAGTGAAAACACCAACAATGATGTGTTTCTGCAGGTAAACACCACCACACTACTCTAATAACAGCTGGTATAGACAGAAAAGATGCGTAAAAAAAATAAAATAAAAATGTTTTAGCCCAGTCTAAAACTCATACCAAACTTAATTGGTTAACTGCATGGCTAAAATTCATGATTGTAATAAATAAGTAGGTTAAAATACTAAAACAATATTCTTTTTTTTTTACCTTTTATTTATTGCTTTTGACAAAGTGAAGTGCAAACAAGTACAATAGGCTATAGTCCAATTCATGTCAAATTCCCCTTTGTGCCCTTACACTTCCCCCCCACCCTTGGTCCAACATACAACGCGCAACATACGGCAAAAAATACATACAATTACAAACAAAAAGACAAGAACTAAACCAAAACTAATAATAGTTATGATGTATCTCGCTATCCCTCCTGGCACTCCTTCATGGCAGTAAAACAATATTCTATATAAAGCCTAAATTCATGAAATAGGGTAAAATATATGGAAGTATGCCATGAATTTAAACATGGGAAACTAATTCTTAGTCCTTTGATATGAGTTAAGGAGGCGGGCATAGTTTGTTTGAAATGCACTACAGCAGTGTGTATACTCTAAGCCTGGGACCGAGGCTAGTGTATACTAGGCTTACAACCTATCTTGTCAGCAGCAGTGTGTCAATCTTGTATTTTGCCCATGCTTAATTGACAGCCAATCAGGAGTCCAGTCCAAGGTGGGGGTGGGTTCTCAGAGCCAGCTAGGGGACAGGTGTTCTAAATCAGCTAAAATCAGCTAAGCACAGTAAGCAGTCATTTTAACAGAGAGACAGGCAGAGTGAGAAGTCACAGCTTGTTCAGTGAATCCTGTGTGAAGAAAATAACAGTTTGTAACCTTTGTTGAAGACCTGTTATCCTGTCGTGTGAACTTTATTGACCTGCAAGAGGTACATATATGCCTGTGTGTATTTCTATACTGTAACTAAGTGTTGGAGTGTAGGCTAACAGTTAATGTGTAGCCTATAGCCTATGCTAATTGTGATTAGCATTTAGCACTTTCACAACATCAAATAGCTTAGCCTTTGTATTTGTTTTGTAAATGCCATAGCTTGGAATTCTAAGTAATTGGTTTAAGTAGGTTACAAGCTACTGTAGCCTACAACTATCTCTTCATGATGTAGTACTGTATATGGACTTGTTGCTTAGCTGATGCATTTGCTTCAGGACACTGGCGAGTGTGAGCATCACGGTTCCATTAACACACTGCCCTGCTGAAGAGTGACTGTCCCTACTGTTTCTTCTGAGTGTTTCATCACTGCTGTTGTCTTGCTACTGCATTCCCCCCATCATGCAGCTATCCCTCACCCTTCCCCTTCTAACCCCTGTCCCTGCACTCGTGAGTACTGTTACTGTATTGAGCACATGTGTATGTGTGTGTGTGTGTGTGTGTGCGTGTGTGTGTGTGGCCCATGTATTGTATGTTTGTTCACATTTATTCTGAATCCTTTTTATTTTATTTTATACTGTACTGTAATGTATTGAGAGACATTCATTGTTTTTGGGTGTAATACATGTAGTTACAGTTAAAGGAGTATAATTTAATTATATTAGCTGACTTTAGTATTGCAGTATTTGTGTTTTTGCTTTTGACACAAATACTTTAATAGATACTGTATATTCATACTGTATAGATTCAGCCTCGTATTCACATCCATTGACTTTGTCATGATTGCATCATGCATCTCAACATTAGATTGAGTAGTCATTTAGTGTAGATACCACGATGCGGGTGGATAGATATTGCAATTACAGCTTATTTGTGCATGTAGTCTATTCCTGTATAGTGTATACTGTATAGGCTATGATGGGGGCGCGGGGGAGCACACTGCAAATGGCACGAGAATCACTGAATCGCATGGGTGTTACATATAAACACAGCAAAGTGTCTTTCTTTCTTTCTTTCTGCAAGCACTATTTGACCAGGTGCATCTGTGCTTTGATTCAAGTACTGTGGGTTGAGTACTTTGTCCACAGCTCATCAGTTGGGAGAGAGAGAGAGAGAGAGAGAGAGAGAGAGAGGGAGAGGGAGAGGGAGAGAGAGAGGGAGGGAGGGAGAGAGAGAGAGAGAGGGAGAGAGAGAGAGAGAGAGAGAGAGAGAGAGAGAGAGAGAGAGAGGGAGAGAGGGAGAGAGAGAGAGCTCATGCTGGCAGATCAAGTCCAGCCTGAGGGATCCGTGAGGCCTGGATAAGGAGCTGCATGGGCAGGCAGACTCCCTGTTGAGGAAGGGTCTCTGATCCACCTGGTGTTGGGAAGTGTCAAAACCTACATGAGGCGAGTGATCACTGCGATGTGTGCCTTGAAGGCATAGGTGGAAGAAGATACTCTGACTTTCTTGAGTGGGGGGGGGGGGGGTCAAGAAGGAATAGGATGGATGGAGTTATTCTGTGACTGTCTGCATGTGAGACGTGCAGTTCTAGTGGAGTTGGTTGTCCTGGCTGGATAGTTCGGTTTTATAGTCATCTGAAATGTTTTACTTTTAGTTGACAGTTTAAATATAATACAATTTTAGTCGACAGAATCTACAGTTGATTTAGACAGACGTGCAATGGCCAACACACACAGATAGACAGGCGGACAGATAGAGACAGAGAGGGAGAGAGATGCCGTCTGACATCAGACAGCGTGAGTATTATTATTGGGGCGTGCCTCCTGGTGGAGATCTGTGCTCCATGGAGCTCACCCCCTCCTTTCCTTTCCAGTTTGATCTATTTTGAGTCTTGAGCAATCAGAACCCAGGAAACCCTCTCCTTCTTCTGATTCACACGAAAGGCAAGAGGAGCACACAAATCAAGGGGGAGAAAAGGCTGTTGGAGCTACTGAGCTTCAAAGGAGAGCAGACAAGATGATTTGCGCAAAGAGGAAGAGACCAGAGATGGTGATTGAAACAGCAGCTCTGGGGTCAGCCGTATCACTTCACGTCAAGTTGGATGGACGCCGCTTTGTAGCAGCACGACTGACCTGCTGTCAGCCACACTAAAAATACAGCAGCACACATGTTGCTGGGGAGGCAGACAGGGAGCCAGTCAGTAAGCAGTCAGCCAGTCAGTAAGCAGTCAGTCCGTCAGTAAGCAGTCAGTCAGTAAGCAGTCAGTCAGTCAGTAAGCAGTCAGTCAGTCAGTCCGTCAGTCCGTCAGTCAGTAAGCAGTCATTCAGTCAGTCAGTAAGCAGTCATTCAGTCAGTCAGTAAGCATTCAGTTATTCAGGCAGGCAGGCGGTTGATAAGCAGTCAGTCAGTCAGTCAGTAAGCATTCAGTCCATAATGTTTTCAGTCTATTTGCTTGTCAGACATTGATTTACACCCCAGTAAAACGTGTGTGTGTGTGTGTGTGTGTGTGTGTGTGTGTGTGTGTGTGTGTGTGTGTGTGTGTGTGTGTGTGTGTGTGTGTGTGTGTGTGTGTGTGTGTGTGTGTGTGTGTGTGTGTGTGTGTGTGTGTGTGTGTGTGTGTGTGTGTGTGTGTCTGAGAGAGAGAGAGAGAGAGAGAGAGAGAGAGACTGTAATAATGGGTACCAGCTGGTAATGATATTTGGTGGTTTGACTTCTCACTGCACAGGGGAGTTTCCCTCCTCTCTTTCTCTCTCTCTCTCTCTCTCTCTCTCTCTCACACACACACACACACACACACACACACACATCTGTTCTGGTGATATGGGCTCTAATTGAAACCTTCTCTGTGTTTATAACCCCATTGCTCTCTCCCCACACAACACACACACTCCCTACGGCTCCTGTTAATGGCTTTACAGCCTGTGTGTGTGTGTGTGTGTGTGTGTGTGTGTGTGTGTGTGTGCCAGAATGAGTGAAAATTATGTTTTTATTGCGATCAAACGGTAACATTTTTTATTTTTAAGGGAATTAAGTTTATACACAAAATCGTGAGCGTTAATTTACTACTGATATTTACACTGAGACCGAAGGCTTTATGGTTTCCGTTCATCCGTCCAAATCTTGTGAACACGATATCTGAGGAATGCCGTGATGGAACTTTGTGACATTTGGCACAATTAAGCGTCCCACCTGAACTGAAGGAAGAGCTGATTAGAAGTGGGTGGTCAAGGGTCAAGGTCACCGTGACCTCATCAACCATGCTCGTTAACCACTTAAACCACACTCTGGTTGAGCGTGAGTCCCTCAGGCCTCTATGCTAGTCTCTCTCCTGTTTTCTGTTATTGTGGGGAAAACTTTTGCTGAAAATGGCAGATGGACAATAAGCTCACATCATTTTCTTAGATTTGTCTTTTATTTATAGAAATTACTTTACTTTAATTTTTTTTATATTAATTCTAAACTAAATGTAGGAAACAAAAAATAAAAGGACCCATGCACATTTGTCCGTGACCCACAAATGGGTCCTGACCAAGTGTATGGGAACCACTGCAATACAGAATGGGTCCGGGACCCCTAGAGGTTCCCCAGAGTTGCCACTGGAGGGGGCTGCCAAATCTTTCTGTAATAGGAACCTTTTTGTCTTCTCTCTCTTCTTAACCGCTTGAGCCCTAGCATCCCTCTTATGGAGGTAACATCAACCAAACATTGCACATCAGCTTGTAGATCAGCTATTTTTCAGGTTTAGTTTAGAGGGGAACATAGAGCAAAGCACAGAACTAAATGTCAAGTTTACTTTAGAGTGGCTAAATGGCTGAAATTGCATGAACATTAATTCAACATAATAGAAAATATCATGTGTAAACATACAAAACACATTCATTTACAAAAAGTTTAATCTGCAACACAATGTTATACAAACAATATATAGTGCCCTGACTACAACTTATAGAATTCAATCTGTTCAGAGAAATCCAGCTTTAAGATTTTCCACAGTTTCTCAGATCAAATTACATCTTTGGAATAATAATAATAATAATAATAATACATTTGAATCAATATATTTACTGGTTAACAGTTTGCCCGACAACTGAATCATGCTGAACGTGCTACAGCATAACTTATGCAGCATGAAATCATGAATATCAAGAAGTTCATTGTTAGTGCACACACACACACACACACACACACACACACACACACACACACACACACACACACACACACACACACACACACACACACACACACACATCCTACTCCTAAGTCTGTGCTCTGCCAACCGTGCGACACCCCTCCCTTCCCTCAGGAAGCTAATATTGATCGACTGAGAGAGAGAATAAGGTGTGTGTGTGTGTTCGCAGGCACTTGAGAGAGGTATTGGTATGTCTGTGCGAGGGTCTGTGTGTGTGTGTGTGTGTGTGTGTGCATGCGTGCTTGCGGTCGTGCGTGAATGGTCGTATGTGTGTGTGAATGCGCACATGTATGAGTTTGGGGTTGAGGGAGTGTATGAAATCTAGTTCAAATAGCACTTTAAAAAGGTAGGTTACATGGAAAGAAGAAAAAACAAGACGGTGCGGGAAACAGCTAGACACATAAAAAATGACCTGGTTCCAACTATTTCTCTCTCGCACACAAACACACACATTCACGCGCGCGCACACATATACACGCGTGCGTGCACGCATTGCACGAACCTATTTTGCTGTGTGTATTTAGATAGCATTACACTGTTATGTGTTTCTCATGTGATTAATCGTGTTGTCAATTCACACAAAAGTCCAACTCTGCCTCATTCTTTCTTTTTGTAAACGTTTCTCTCTCTCTCTCTCTCTCTCTCTCTCTCTCTCTCTCTGTTCAAACCGCACCGTTCCCAAAGCATGCTGAACCCAAATACCCTCCATGATTTAACCACTTAGAGTTGTGTAAGTGCACTGTTTCATAAAATGTTTTCATGTCAAGGACCCCCAAATTGATATTTATTTGGCCGTGGCCATCCGAACATAATTTTGTGGCAGCGACCTCTAGAAGCGAAGATTTGACTTGAGAATGTTCACTTTAAAAACATTTATAAAGTTATAAAGAGTTGCACAAAATGTGCAATACTTTTTCATAAATCCTTGTAGATCATGGCTTCCATAAAAAACAACGCGTGTCACAGAGACTCTCTGTTCTTCAGTTATTGGCTTTTGAATAAAGCTTGTTCTTGCCAAAACACAGAATGAAACAAGAAATCAGAGAAAACTTTCTAAATTATTTATCATTAGATCGGATGAGGCTAGAGTTGTTGTGATCATGCTATTTCTGGGCGGTGTGGGCTTTGGATTGACATGCTTCAAAATATGTTTTATTAGTTATTTGGCAGTCAATTTAATCTGATTGTGATTATGCTATGCTGATGCCTGTCTATCATCTCTGTCGGACACACGGTGTATTGTCACGTAGAATCTCACTTTTTAGGTGTGTGTGTGTGTGTGTGTGTGTGTGTGTGTGTGTGTGTGTGTGTGTGTGTGTGTGTGTGTGTGTGCATTGCACGTATTGCTTTCTTATTGTTG
>NC_136809.1:42585800-42593300 GCF_951216825.1 Electrona antarctica
TTCAAAATAGTACTTTAAACTGTTGCCATTAAAAATGTATATTCATCGTAATACTTTAGATCGTGACTTCATCAAGACGTCGAATGAAGGATTAAAGGATCACACGTACTTTTTTTAGGTGATAACCTGCTCACCGCGTTGGGAAAACTACAACATGACTCATGTTGTAGTTTTTTAGGTGATAACCTACTCACCGCGGTGGTTGGGAAAACTACAACATGACTCATGTTGTAGTTTTTTAGGTGATAACCTACTCACCGCGGTGGTTGGGAAAACTTCAACTTCGACTCATGTTGTGAAAACTGACGTCACTGAGTCACGGTGATAAGAGACTCACCGCTCACCTCTGTTTTTACTAACCACCACGCTGGTTACAGTAGGTTATATCACCTAAACAACGGCTGCTTTTATTAAAGACACAGATGGACATGCTCAATCTGTTTAACCACTTTAACCCTTTTTCATACTTTGGCTATTCAACAACAGCAGCTGCAGATCTTTTCACACAAATCTTCTGTTACGCTTCCACCACTTCACTCTTGTATCCACAGTGAGTTATACTGGAGCAGGTTCATGTCTCAAGGACATTTTGCTGTCACCAGGAGTGAGCATTTGACCGTTTATCCAACGCTCTGTGTGGCCGCCACATGTACGCGCACACACACGCATGAACGCGCGCACGTTTGCACACACACTAAATAACTACCACTCATTCATACACCTACAGGGGGCATCGGTCATGATGATGGTTATTTCGTTGACTGGGCGGGGGGTAGATACAGGCACACACACACACACCAGAATCACAAATTTACGCACAAATATGTGCGTAAATGTGTGCAGTGTGCACACGCACGCACACATGCACACACACCACACACACACACACACACACACACACACACGGTTCAGGGTGGGTTAGCCCCTTCATGTGGTCTATCGACACCAACTCAAACATTCTGAACGAGAGATTAAGGAAGATAGAAAATCTCTCCCTTCCTTTCTTCCTCTCTTCTCTTCTTTCTCTCGCTATGCGCGCCATCGATTCTGTCTCTTCTTAATTCACCACATGGCTTGATTAAGTCTCTCTCTCTCTCTCTCTCTCTCTCTCTCTCTCTCTCTCTCTCTCTCTCTCCAAGGTGTTGACCTGACGCAGCAGGGGTCCAATACAAGCCATGAATGAGAGAGCTTAGGGACCCTTTTCTGTCTGTCTCTCTCTCTCTCTCTCTCTCTCTCTCTCTTACACACACACACACACACACACTTGCGCGCGCACACAGACAATGTAACCTGTGGTGTGTTTGAATGGCACGAACAGCTGAATCAGTCACATAAAGTTGAATACGTGCACCTCCCCCTCTGAGAGAACACTCACACACACACAGACACACACACACACACACACACACACACACACACACACACACACACACACACACACACACACACACACACACACAGCAAGCCTTTCTGGTGTTCTATTGTGTGCGACAGCAGGGGATATCAGCATATACACTGCAGAATAGCCCCACAGAGTGAGAGAGAGAGTTTTTTTTTCCCTTTATTTTTTATAGCAAAATTTCGAGCTCACAATGTGTCACATTGCGATGCCTGTGAGCTTATCGCTGTGCTATTTTTGAATAGAGAATACAAAATAGGGCTTATGTGGTTGATGTTTCCAGGAATATATACACACACACACAGTATACATACATATTCCTTACATCTTTCTGGATATTGTTGGGCTAAGCTTCTGCTAGCATAACTACATATAAACTGGTAAGAATAATCTCAGTTCATTGCGTCAAGGTTTTGATCAAACAGACCTTCATTAGGGACTGTGGATGCACCTGGGCACTGGAATGTGTGTGCATTTCTTTCCCCTTGTAAGCTGAACTATAGGTCTTGGGTATAGTTTCACTATAAGTTGTTACCGGTAAGCCATTTTATCCACCATGCAGCTGGTAGCACATTGACAAAAGCTACATCACTTACTATTTCAAGGGGCAACAGATGAGTTTTGAGTGCAATCTGTCCTAACATCAAGGAGACTTATTCAATTGATTGATTGAAATCTTTATCAATCAAAAAATAATAATTTGGCGCAAGTTTTTCTCAAAGCCCACACCGCCAATGACATAATTTGACGAAGGTTGTGCGTTTTCTGTTTTTGCACTAGATGGTGCTCTTCGCCAACCTATGATTCAAACGTGTGTGTGTGTGTGTGTGTGTGTGTGTGTGTGTGTGTGTGTGTGTGTGTGTGTGTGTGTGTGTGTGTGTGTGTGTGTGTGTGTGTGTGTGTGTGTGTGTGTGTGTGTGTGTGTGTGTGTGTGTGTGTGTGTGTGTGTGTGTGTGCGTGCGTGCGTGCGCGTGCGCGTGCGTGCGTGCATGCATGGGCACCCAGAGGCTGCTGTGGAAGGAAGGGAACAGTCTATTTCAATAATGACAGATTAGCCGTGGATTCTTTACCTTGTCTGTGTGAGCACTCCAGTTTCGCCTGGTTTCAGAGGGTCAGCGCACCCAAAATATACATATATATATCTACATATATACACGTGTGTGTGTGTGTGTGTGTGTGTGTGTGTGTGTGTGTGTGTGTGTGTGTGTGTGTGTGTGTGTGTGTGTGTGTGTGTGTGTGTGTGTGTGTGTGTGTGTGTGTGTGTGTGTGTGTGTGTGTCAGTAGGTGAATGAATCACCTCAGTGTTATTGTTGTTCATTCATAATCTCAGACACACCATCCATGCTCATATCCATATGCCATGGCCTGTGGCAGTGATTTTCAACTGGCAGCCCACGGGACAACTCCAGCCCCAGCTGAGCTTTCTTGTGGCCCCTGGAACACATTCCAATGTAAAAATAAATGTACAAAATTATTATTATTAGATGGTTGGTTGTACAGAATGTCCATTTGGGTGGTTTTCTGTGACGGTTAAACGGAGCTCGTTTATGGTTAACCAAAATCTCCCATAGCTGTGAAATGAATACTTCATAGATGAGATATCACACCTCCTCATTAAAACCAAAATATCTTCATTGTTAAAGACCCTTTGTTGTTACATTTTATATCCACAAAAATATTCTCTTGAAACTGTCACCAATGCAACTTCTACTGACCTATAATATACTGTATATACCAATGGCATTGTCAATATTCTCACAAACCGTCTACAGTACATCAAAGAAACAAAACATAAATGTTGTCAATTTGTCATTCTAATCAGAATAATGTAGCTTTCAAGTCGTTCAGCTGTTTATTTTATTTAAATTTAATTTTTATTTGAGTTTCGAGTGGTTTGATTTCGCCTGGAAGGCTCTATGCAAACACTCACTCTTGAACGAAGTTGAACGAGAGAAAGTGACATTCACACACGCCAGAAATGAACGCGTTCACAATGACGTTCATCAGGCAGAAATACAGTACGTTCAGTTCACGTTCACCCAAAATATGAACGTGTTCGTGAACGATCGTTCTTTGAACGCGTTCAGGGACAACACTGCATAAGAGCTTGCGCCCTTATGAGCCGGATGCTCAAAAACAAAACAAAAACTTCTCCTCAACAGGTAAGCACTTCTTCATGCCAGCCTGCTTCCACTACTATTCTCACAAAGACACTTCCATGCCAGAGAACCGACGGTGCACAGAACATAGAATATCTACTTCCTATTTTCTCAAAAAGGACCTCGCACAGACGATCCTATGGCAAACATCAAAAGGAATGAATGCAGTAAAGCAGGCCCTAATAAGTTACCATAATGGACATAATCTGTCCATTGTTGAGGGGCGCTAGCCCCTCCTATGCACGGCTTTGTGTGTTTGTGTGTATGAGCACGGAATGTGTTGAAAATGCACAGCTTTCTTTGTGTTTGTGTGTATGAGCACGGAATGTGCTCAGCTGATTGGCTGAGCACGGAATGTGATGTATGATAAGAGTGCCCCTCACTTCACAAGAGTGTGATTGTTGTGTTCTATATAGCACACAACAAATGGTCAAACAGCTAGTTGAATACCCCTGGCCTATGGCATTTGTTTACGAGAGGCTGCACAACTAGCCAATAGGGTGCAAGCTGTCTGTCCAGCGTACAGGATCTACTATTTGCAAGAGACGGCGTACGTTATCCAACAAGACTGTTTTACAACATGAGCGATAGAGAGAGAGAACATTCTATGGATACAGATACTAAATCCCCCTCTCCCCCATGCTAAAAGAGGTTTCCCTTACTCTTGCCAACTTGTTTTTCTCTCATTTATCTGAACTCATGTCCATTATTCTCTTTGTATTTTTATAGTTTTATTGTGTCCAGTATTGTCGTTATACTCTATTATTATATTGATTGTTGTCTGTTTTTGAGCGGTGCCTCCGCTCCATTACACAGCTGTGTCCTATGTATGTATGTCCGTCCCAGCATGGATGAGCACGGTAAACTGCAACACGATAACCCTGTAATTTCTCGACCGTTTCGGACGCGGGAAGGCTCGCCAGAACCGGGCCAGCCCCCAGGACGCATTCCTGGGGTTCTGGATGTTGCCCCCGGGAACCCCCACACACTACAGTTGCACCGCTCACTTCACACAGGTGTGATTTTTCTTTGATCTTGCACATCATACGTGTGCGGCCTCCCTTTTCATGAGTGTGTGTGGTGCGTGTACCGGCACTGCGCACGCACACACACACACACACACACACACACACACACACACACACACACACACACACACACACACACACACACAGAGGGGATGGGTGTGACACAGTTTTAGATTAGTACATCAGACACCGTTTTTCTATTAATTTTGGTTATATTATTAATATTATTGCAGGGAACATCCTGTTCGAGACATTTCTTGTTTGATCTATTTCAGGAAAGCTGACTGAGACGGGCAGGAAAGCCCAACAGCAGAGAGAGAGAGAGGTTCCTTGTTACCTGCCTCTCTCTCTCTCTCTCTCTCTCTCTCTCTCTCTCTCTTACATGGACACACTGTACTCATGCACGGGTAGTGTATCGTTAATATATATCGTTATGTATAGTGGGTACACGGCCGGGTAGTGTATCGTTAATATATATCGTTATGTACAGTATAGTGGGTACACGGCCGGGTAGTGTATTGTTAATATATATCGTTATGTATAGTGGGTACACGGCCGGGTAGTGTATTGTTAATATATATCGTTATGTATAGTGGGTACACGGCCGGGTAGTGTATTGTTAATATATATCGTTATGTATAGTGGGTACACGGCCGGGTAGTGTATCGTTAATATATATCGTTATGTATAGTGGGTACACGGCCGGGTAGTGTATCGTTAATATATATCGGTATGTATAGTGGGTACACGGCCGGGTAGTGTATCGTTAATATATATCGGTATGTATAGTGGGTACACGGCCGGGTAGTGTATCGTTAATATATATCGTTATGTATAGTGGGTACACGGCCGGGTAGTGTATCGTTAATATATATCGGTATGTATAGTGGGTACACGGCCGGGTAGTGTATCGTTAATATATATCGTTATGTATAGTGGGTACACGGCCGGGTAGTGTATCGTTGCTGTCGGGGAGAAACCTCTCATCTCCATACTTTAACTTTTTATGTTTTAAGTTGATTATCCTACGAGGCACACAAAAGCATCAATAGCAGATCCACGAACTCGTCCATCTGCTATTTTTTGCTTTTTTGAAGCTTTGGAGTTTTGGACATATGAGGTTTCCACCTGACAGAGATGATATATAGATAACCCAAACAACTGTGTATGCTTGCACATATAGAGGTGCTTCAATTTGCACAAGTGCACGCGAGTACAGAGTACAGAAATAGTGGCACAGGTTCTCTGCAGGCCTGCGACTGTAGCATCTCACGTGCATTAGCAGACAGTGTGAGTTCCATCCTATGGTTTTATATGTTCCAACACGCAGCCGGATCCACAGTGTTAAGCTGCATTTCACACCATGCATGGCGTTGCTTGTCGAGAAGCAAAAAATTAAATCCTCTACATCTTGCTATGCTTCTGTCAAAGCCATCTGTCTTTAGAGTGCACAATTTATGACAGAGTTAATGCATTAATTAATGAATGTGTTCCGTGGAGTCACACTGTTCGCTAAGTGAGTCTAAAAATGAGCTCCACATACTGATGGCGGAGTATTTGCTATTCTTGATTATCCTTTGTTGCCTGTTAATATTACTGCTATTCTTCGCTATTATTACATTAGTATTGTTTTGCTGCTAGAAGGCTGTTGAGGAACTGGAATAACTCTTTATTTTTTGTGTGGCTTTCGCCTTTATTTTGTATATTTTTATGGAGGGACAGACAGTAGGCTGACAGGAAATAGGGAGAGAGATGATGGGAAGACATGCAGTAAAGGCCGTCGGGATCGGGAGTCGAACCCGCGGCACACTGCAAGACTGGCTTACCAGCCAAGGTGCCTGGACCACTGAGCCATGGCCCAGGCCGACTGGAATAACTCTTATTGTACACAAGAAACAATGATATATTATGTTAAATCTTATATCAGGTAAATAATTATTAATGTTCCAAAGACCAGACCCTAAGACAAAGTCCTTTTTGCAAATGCTTATCAGAAATGAAAATAAAAGTAAAATGTAAATTTAAAATATATTGAAATGAGGAATAGATGGCAGCTTCCATTTCTCGGTTTTCAGGATGTGTATAGTTCCATAATCTATACGTAGCATTCGGAGATTCTGGCATAGTTGTCTGGCTATGCGAGACTAGGCAACAGAAAACTGTAGTGGAGAGCAGGGGAACAACTCTTTTTATTTGCAGTAGCCAATTGTTTTTCTACCCAATTTAGTTGTTATGCCAATGAATTCCTCTCCAAAAACATGTCTGTGTTGTCACTGCTGTGCCAGTGAGAAGCCCCCTACCGGGAGTACGTGCAATGACCAATATTATGCTTCCCTTCCCCGAACACGGGCCAATTGGGTTTGTGTACTGTAGATGCCCGTCATGGGCATTGTGGGATTGGAACCCACAAGCCCCATGGTGGTGGGCAGGGACGACCGGTGTGTGTTGATCCAGAGCGGACGGACAGTGCTGGGATCAGTGCAGGGAGTGTTGCATGGAACGCGGAACGGAACGGAACGGAACGGAACGGAACAACAGAACAGAGGCCCGCTCAGTAGAGCAGCTCTGGTGTCAGCCACTCACACAGATGTGACTCTGACACGTAAACAAACCGATCAATACAGTGACACGGAAATACACATCTTGATTGATGGCTGGAGTCTGGACTAAAAGAATGATGGAGCTAGACAGGCAGGTAGTATGGATATACTGTAGATCAGCGGTTCTCAAAGTGGCGTCCAGGGATCCCTTGGGGGGAGGGGTTCAAGGGGGGAAACCTTTTTTAAATATATATTTTTTTATAATATGTTAAATATTACATATTTATTTATTTGAAGAGTGTGGAATGTTTTGAACACAGATCTTCTCTTCTGGGGGTCCCTGGCGGCCTCATACATATCCATGTGGGGGTCCT
>NC_136809.1:42595800-42598300 GCF_951216825.1 Electrona antarctica
ACATTCACCATTATGCTCTGTGATGATCGTACTAACGCCACATAAGAAAGGTGTCCTCAGTTCACCCATTTGTAACTCAGAGAGAGATCAAATGGTTCCAACAAAATAGCACCCAGAAATCACACCGTTATAACAAGGTAATCACAATTCATACCTTGTGTTGCTTTGGGGCAGAAACCTCTTATCTCCACGTTTGAACTTTTTGTGTTTTTTCGTAAATCTACGCCCTGCTTGATCATACTATACAGCATCCCACACAAGCATCAAAAGTAGAAGATCTGCCAGCTCAAAACACGTCGCTTCGTGCTGTGTTTGGAGCTGTAGATCTGCTACTTGACGCTTGTCCTGTTGAGTCCTGAAAAGTAACAGTTTAGGACATATAAGGTTTCCACCCGACAGAGACAATTTGTAACCTCTCAGACTTAAGTGAACTGACATAAAGTACGACACTCTTCTCCACGCTTCTGAACAGCAGGTCCTTGAATGGCATTCAGGTGCCTGTACAGCTGTAGCTATGTTGCTTTTGTTATGGGTTAAGGTTTAATTCTATATAGCATCTGCAAAGGAAAGTCGCAGTGACTTGGGACCAGCGTGTTTAGGCATTTTGTTACAAGGCCAGACAGCCACGGCCGCCATGTCTATTTGTACTATACAGAGTATGGATGTGCGTATTGTCAGATTCAACTGAAGATAGATAGAAAGGTGTTTTTTTTTTTGTTTAAGTCAAAGGTCAACTTTTATTACATCCCAGTATCACAAATCATGTCTCTAAAGGGTTGCACATAAGTTGCCCCACCGACTTCATATTCGACACGCGTTCCACACCACCACAGGGAGTACAGTCTACAGTGCCCGGCCTAGAGTCGGTCAGACCCACGGTTGTCCAGAACCGCCACAAAAGCCTCTGCCCAGGCTCTGGACAGGACCCAAATGTGCCAAGGAGTGCTACGCACACGCACTCTTGCATGCTATAAAGTCATGAGTCTACATGACCTACACAATGTGCATACTGTCCCTGTCGGGTGGAAACCTCGTAACTCCTAAACTGTTCCTTTTCAGGATACAAATCTGCTACTTCTGATGCTTTTGCGTGACGCTGTAGTGTGATCAAGTAAGGTGTTAATTTACGAAAAAAAGTCCAACTATTGTTTCCTTTCTGCCCAAAAACAACGATATCTAACTCCTGTATAAAGATATAGATAAAAGTGATCAAGTGTAGGCTGTTTTAGTGCTTTAGGCTGATGTGAACGCTTGGGTTTTGACTTTTCCTTTTGAGCGAGTCGACCGAGCCAGCCTCTCGAATGAGGACAGGGAGACGGTTCCAGTGATGAGAGGCTTGGCAAGAGAACGGCCTGCCACCCTGCTGATGTTTTATTTATCTGGGGGAATAGTTAAGGACCGGCATGTTGTGATCGCACATGGTTCTCTAGCAGCAATGCGAGAAATGGCATGGTGGTGATTGACGTTTATTTGAATTTGTTTCAATAGGTTCTCATGTTTTGCTTTCTCAGGTTTGTTTTTCTTGACCACAAATCGTTAAGATGTTATTTAGACACATGCTATGGTTCATTCATTGTTTACCCATAGTATCCTAGTTTCAATATGTAGATTTGTTTAGACAGATCATGCTAGGTTTATTGTTCACCATATCCTAATAGGTTCAATGTTCAGATTGTTATTCAGATAGCATATTGTTTAGACCGATAGGTTCATGGTTTACCTGCTATGCTAGTTTCTTGAAGCACTTCACTGTCTCTCTGTGGTTACTGACCGGTCAGACTCAGAGTGAACAAATGTAACCAAATGGATACAGAAGGTTCGATTTGGTTACATTTGTAAAATAGTACACAGTAATTACACTATTATTATTATTATTATTATTATTATTATTATTATTATTTCAGGGTAAAGAATGGAGAAAGAAAAAAAAGGTCTTGTATGTGTAGTAGTACTGATAACATTGAACAATGTCATATACATACACACAATTTTTATACTTAAACGGTATCAATGGCAATAATAATAATGATAATAAATTAATAATAATTGTTATTGGTATAGTTATTATTATTATTATTATTATTATTATTATTATTATTACTCATACTATAATATAGCAGCAGATATGGGGCTCCGACGTCGATGGCCTATAGTGGTTAAGGTGCATTAAACTGACAGCGAGTCGCAGGTTCAATTCCCGAGCTTCACTCCACGTCTCTCTCTCTCTCTCTCTCTCTCTCTCTATCTCTCTCTCTCTCTATCTCTCTCTCTGTTTCCTGTCAGTCTTCATTGTACTATCCAAATAAAGGCAGAAAAGCCCCCCCAAAAAATATTAAAAAAATGTAATAGCATCAGTTATTTATTTATTTATTTATTTATTTATTTATTTATTTATTTATTTATTTATTTACAGATCCACAAACGCAGCTTGTGGGGCTTGTAGACACTATTTTTAGACAAACATTTTGCACATCACAAAATGAAGTATAGAACATTAATT
>NC_136809.1:42603300-42607509 GCF_951216825.1 Electrona antarctica
AGCGAATCTACAAGCTGACAAACAACACAACGTGTTATCAGTTTGTAGATCGGCTATTTTCTGCCGAGTGACACTCAAGTACCCAGGCCAGTACACATCCTGGCCTGGGTACACACACACACGTGCACACACACACGCACGCACACGCACGTGCACATGCACGCACGCACGTACATACACGAATATTTCAGTGGTTTATCATATAGTGAACATTAGCCGTGAGGTCTGGTTTACATTACGTGGAGGCATTCCATCAGGCCCGAGGACTTGAAGACGGACAGCAGAGAGATTGCACACACCAGCGGAATTCCCAAACTCCTTGAGAGTGTAGATTAAACACACGGACCCCGTGAAGAAGCATGAGGGCCCGAAACATTCTGGGTTTTTGCCTTGCAGGGACTTTTCCGAAAATCCACAACACATATGGACCCGCGCAAACACTCGCAGGCCTACAACACACGCACGCACAGTTGGTGGCTTTACAAAGCAAGAACCAGTAGCGTGACAGTGACACAACAATGGGGAGCTGGGGTCGAGCTGAACTCGGAAACCTGATTTATTCCGTTCCCATTGTCGTCTCCGGCGAGCCTTCCCCTTTCAGCGTGGACGTTTAAACCCACCGTTTGATGTTGCACTGTTGCGCCGAGCGGCTAATTACTTCCACGCCGAACCAACTACCGACGACCAGCCAGCCAGCCCCGGCTATACAAGGGGAGGAGGAGAGAGTTGTTTACGCGGAGAGCTATCACTCTCTATTTCTCTCTCTGTCTCTCATAAGCATGCATGCAGAAGAGAGCGAGCGAGCACGCGCACACACACGCACACACGCACACACACATACAGAGAGAGAGGCAGGACGATTGTATGCACACAGCACAAATGTCAGTGTCTTAATCGGGTTTCCTAACGTTCAGAGCCAATAAAGCAACGATGGAAGAGAATCAAATTGAAATGTACTGAAGAGACGAAAATTGGCCGGCCGTGTAAAGTGTGTGGCATGTGTACATCAAATTCAAAAGCATCAACTGCAGAACTACAAGCTCAAAATATCGAAAGCAGGTTTCGAGCTTGTCGATTTGCTACGTATGATCAAGTAGGGCATTAATTTATGAAACAATGTGTGTGTGTGCGTGTGCGTGTGTGCGTCCGCGTGCATGTGTAAACTAGAATTAAATCAGGTTATTTTAGCCTTGAAGTATGCATGCAGTGCATTCTCTCTCTCTGTCTCTCTCTCTCTATGTTTTATTCAAGAGACTGGTGACAGAGGGAGCTTTATGCCGTCAACACATGATTGAATTAAAGCCATTTTTCAGAGATTCAAAATGGGCGGGCGAGCGAAGGGGCGATCGATACGTTCAGTTTTAATGTTTACCTTTTGTGTTTGGCACACGATGTGGTGTGTGTGTGTGTGTGTGTGTGTGTGTGTGTGCGCGTGTGTGTGCACGCACGTGGGTGCGTGCGTGCACACTAGGGAGAGACATGTCTTGTATTAGTGTAATAAAATCTGAGTGTTTCGGGTCGTTGGTCCCCAGTGCCGAATCCAGCATGTTTCTTTATTTCACAAAATGTGTTGCAGTCAGTCCACTTTTCAAACCTCCACCTATTAAGCTGTTCTCCAACCATTGTAAGTTTGACCACGGCCCTCCATTTGATACAATGTTCATCTCCTGGGACCCCAATGTACAATCTCAAATTCTCAGCGTTAATTTAACTCTGAGAATGTGCAAATTCAACCAAACGCTAGGGTTCATTTGGTTGCTCTATAGGTGATCATCTGTCCATAGATCTCTCTGTTCTGTCTCCCTCTCATGCAGCTTTCCTACCGTCTGTCTCTCCTACACTGTCACCCTCTCAGTTTCCCTTCCATCTGTCTCTCCTACTATCTGTCTCTCAGCTTTCCTACCGTCTGTCCCTCCTACACTGTCTTCGTCTCAGCTTTCCTACTGTCTGTCCCTCCAACACTGTCTTCCTCTCAGCTTTCCTACCGTCTTCCTTCCCTACTCTGTCCCTTTCTCACCGTCTGTCTCCCTCAGCTTTCCTACCCCCTGTCTGTGCTGTCATGTTATCATCATCAGTGATCTCATATCTATTCTGAAATGAAGATGACTCATTCTTAAGTGGATCAAATATTCACTTGTAGTGTGAATAGTGGTGTGTTTATTTTTCTAACACCAATTAACTATAACCAAGGACTTTTCCCGCTCTTCGCCTTGACTCCTCTATCGGTGCCTCAAATGTACTCCCCTCTCTCTAAACTGCCGAGGGGGAGAGAGAGAGAGAGAGAGAGCACACGGCTGAACAATATAGATTTATGGAGGCAACAGGGCAGAAAACGCTGCCTAATTAGACGCTTTACTGACAGCGTTGGGTAAACAAATCGCACAAGATCCAACAGATTCTTGATTGGCCAATAGATTTGAATGAACTCGCCCATAAAAAAAACACGTTGAAGTGACTGCAGCGCGGCATGGCTGGCTGATGTGGGAAGGAAGCACGGTTTCAAAGCACTTTCAACCTCGGGTGTCTCTATTTCAGGCATTGTCATTATAGGCAAACCTACTACTTACCTCCCTAGCCTCGTACACAGCCACTGCATGGGTATTACTACTTAACCTACAGTACTTTAGCACAGACTAACTACAGAGTACCTACCTACTGTACGTTACCAGGGACCTCATTTGGGGCACCAGGGGATGGCGATTGCCACCCCCTATTAGTGTTCACATTTAACCTCAAATTCAGTTATTTTATGCATATTGTCCCTGGCTTGTTTTTGCAGATTAATCTGTGTAGCACCTAAAGCCCATTATTAGGCGGTACTGGTTGCCAACAGCCAGGATTGAAGTTATGACGTGTGCTCCAGGAAAGTGATGTCCAAACATGTCCATTCAGTTGAAGTATTATTAGCTGCCAAAGCCCTATGCTTTTACATATAAATAAACATATAAGTCAAAAGAATATACCGGTAGACAATGAGCCCTCCAAACACAGTCTAAAAACTGTTTGCCTTTGCATGTCAGCAACACCTGCACCTGATTAGGGCCAGGGTTAAATACCCCTCCCTGTAACCATGGCAACCAAGGCCTTGATTGGCAAGTCCTTCAATGACAGCACAGAATAGATGCATGGCTCAAATGGCTCTTACAATCTGATTTCATCGTAATCGATGGCCATCCATCTTACATGACACATGTTGTCATTTAGATGAGCGTTTTATTGATCGCAACCATTCATTCATTCAAGGTGGCATCCCTAGTTTGGAAATGTTATTGTAGGCGAACATTTTCAAACATTAATTCTCTTTTTGCCCCCAAACAAAATAGCCTAAATAGTGGACCTAGAGCTTGTAGATCCACTTTTCTTTCGCCATTTTAGAAGTGGGGCTTAAGTGGTAACTTCTCACACAACTGTGTGAGAAGCTAACCTATTTAGTTCTGTTCTC
This sequence comes from Electrona antarctica, assembly GCF_951216825.1. Lineage (NCBI taxonomy): Eukaryota > Metazoa > Chordata > Actinopteri > Myctophiformes > Myctophidae > Electrona > Electrona antarctica. The sequence continues at coordinate 42,606,743 of NC_136809.1, forward strand.
ACACACAACTACAGGGTACGCACCTACGCTCTCACACTCAACTATAGAGTATTTAGTCATGTTCTCAGTTCTCACACACACAAATACCAGGTGTTTAACCACGTTCTCACGCACCACTACAGAATACCGTTGCTGTCGGGCAGAAACCTCTTATATCTCCATATTTTAACCTTTTGTGTTTTTTTCGTGCATTTACGTCCATACAGTTGATCACAGTACAGCGTTACACAAATGCATCAAAATTAGCTACTTTTGTTATTTCTTTTTAATCCTGAAAAGTAACAGTTTTGGACATGAGGTTTCCACCCGACATATTTAGTTATATTCTCACAAACAACTGCAGAGCGTGCATTACCACTTAAACCACTCTATTCCCCATTTACACCAAACATCTTCACCAGAAATAGACGATCTAAAAGCCCAAAGGATTATGCATGCTGGGGTGGCCAGCTGATTTGATTCACAACTAGTATTTAGCTATATTCTCGCACGTATACGACTATACAGTAATGTAATGCTCACACACCACTACAGTAACTGTCTTGGGCCTTTCTCCTGCTCTATATAAAATGGCGTACTTCTTCATTCCCTAAAATGTTCCTACCGGTGTGGAGCGACGGGTAGTTCCTGTGAAAGAGCGACTGTGAGCTGGTCTTTCAACCTCATGCCAAAATGAGTGGAAAGTAGAAAATGATCCTCACTTTGTTCAATTATTTAAAACTAAATGATGGACTAGATCTGATCTTTGCTCACAGACTAGTTTGAAG
>NC_136809.1:42607709-42622709 GCF_951216825.1 Electrona antarctica
CTCACAACAGGCCAAAGGCACACAGGTATTGATGTGTGCATGCCTGCCTGCGTGCCTGCGTGCGTGTGTGCGTGTGTGCGTGCGTGCGTGCAAGCATGAGTCTAGGCTACTTCTAATGTCCCCACAAGTATAGTAGAATCGGGTTTGGAAGTCAATTTATACTAATACTAGTTGCGTGCTGCTGTCACCACCTGGAAAAAGAACAGATCTACAATCTCACAACACTTAAGATGAGCTAGTTTATGCTTTGGGTGATTTTCTTTTTTTTATTGTCATTTATAAATGTGTGTGTGTGTGTGTGTGTGTGTGTGTGTGTGTGTGTGTGTGTGTGTGTGTGTGTGTGTGTGTGTGTGCGTGTGCGTGCGTGCGCCTGCTCCGTGCATTCTTCTATGCGGCACTTAAACCACAGGTAGATGAAACAGCGGGACTCCCTAAATGGTCTTGTCCGCCCCCCACATGATGTCTGTGATTACTGTCGTTTAGTGTGTGTGTGTGTATAATATTGACACACTCACGCAGCAACGTTGTATCAGGTGGCGCGAGTGGCGCGCTACGAGCTTGTAGGTCTGCTATTTTTGAAAAATCGTGAAAATGCGGCACAGATCTTTGAATATATATTCTTCCAGAAGACCTTTTATTTTATTTTATTTCGACATCAGGCCTAAATGGGTTAATTTTTTTTAATAATAATAATAATAATAATAATAATAAAGGTATTTCCATGCGACAGTGATCGATTGTTCAAAAGAGTACTTTAAACTATTGCCATTAAAATGTATATTGATCGTAATACTTTAGATCGTGACTTCATCAAGACGTCGAATGAAGGATTAAAGGCTCACACGTACTTTTTTTAGGTGATAACCTGCTCACCGTGGTGGTTGGGAAAACTACAACATGACTCATGTTGTAGTTTTTTAGGTGATAACCTGCTCAACATGACTCATGTTGTAGTTTTTTAGGTGATAACCTGCTCACCGCGGTGGTTGGGAAAACTACAACATGACTCATGTTGTAGTTTTTTAGGTGATAACCTGCTCACCGCGGTGGTTGGGAAAACTACAACAAACTCATGTTGCGAAAGCTGACGTCACTGAGTCACGGTGATAAGAGACTCACCGCTCATCTCTGTTTTTACTAACCACCACGCTGGTTACAGTAGGTTAACTTATACCACCTAAACAACGGCTGCTTTTATTCAAGACACAGATGGACATGCTCAATCTGTTTAACCACTTTAACCCTTTTTCATACTTTGGCTATTCAACAACAGCAGCTGCAGATCTTTTCACACAAATCTTCTGTTACGCTTCCACCACTTCACTCTTGTATCCACAGTGAGTTATACTGGAGCAGGTTCATGTCTCAAGGACATTTTGCTGTCACCAGGAGTGAGCATTTGACCGTTTATCCAACGCTCTGTGTGGCCGCCACATGTACGCGCGCACACACGCATGCACGCGCACACGTTTGCACACACACTAAATGACTACCACTCATTCATACACCTACAGGGGGCGTCGGTCATGATGATGGTTATTTCGTTGACTGGGCGGGGGGTAGATACAGGCACACACACACACACCAGAATCACAAATTTACGCACAAATATGTGCGTAAATGTGTGCAGTGTGCACACGCACGCACACACATGCACATGCACGCGCACACACACACACACACACACACACACGGTTCAGGGTGGGTTAGCCCCTTCATGTGGTCTATCGACACCAACTCAAACATTCTGAACGAGAGATTAAGGAAGATAGAAAATCTCTCCCTTCCTTTCTTCCTCTCTTCTCTTCTTTCTCTCGCTATGCGCGCCATCGATTCTGTCTCTTCTTAATTCACCACATGGCTTGATTAAGTCTCTCTCTCTCTCTCTCTCTCTCTCTCCAAGGTGTTGACCTGACGCAGCAGGGGTCCAATACAAGCCATGAATGAGAGAGCTTAGGGACCCTTTTCTGTCTGTCTGTCTGTCTCTCTCTCTCTCTCTCTCTCTCTCTTACACACACACACACACACACACACACACACACACACACACACACACACACACACAATGTAACCTGTGGTGTGTTTGAATGGCACGAACAGCTGAATCAGTCACATAAAGTTGCACAAGTGCACCTCCCCCTCTGAGAGAACACACACACACGCGCGCGCACACACACACACACACACACACACACACACACACACACACACACACACACACACACACACACACACACACACACACACACACACACACACACACACACACACACACACACACACACACACACACACACACAAGCAAGCCTTTCTGGTGTTCTATTGTGTGCGACAGCAGGGGATATCAGCATATACACTGCAGAATAGCCCCACAGAGTGAGAGAGAGAGATTTTTTTCCCTTTATTTTTTATAGCAAAACTACGAGCTCACAATGTGTCACATTGCGATGCCTGTGAGCTTATCGCTGTGCTATTTTTGAATAGAGAATACAAAATAGGGCTTATGTGGTTGATGTTTCCAGGAATATATACACACACACACACACACACACACACAGTATACTGTATATATTCCTTACATCTTTCTGGATATTGTTGGGCTAAGCTTCTGCTAGCATAACTACATATAAACTGGTAAGAATAATCTCAGTTCATTGCGTCAAGGTTTTGATCAAACAGACCTTCATTAGGGACTGTGAATGCACCTGGGCACTGGAATTTGTGTGCATTTCTTTCCCCTTGTAAGCTGAACTATAAGTCTTGGGTATAGTTTCACTATAAGTTGTTACCGGTAAGTCACCATGCAGCTGGTAGCACATTGACAAAAGCTACATCACTTACTATTTCAAGGGGCAACAGATGAGTTTTGAGTGCAATCTGTCCTAACATCAAGGAGACTTATTCAATTGATTGATTGAAATCTTTATCAATCAAAAAAATAATAATTTGGCGCAAGTTTTTCTCAAAGCCCACGCCGCCAATGACATAATTTGACGCAAGTTGTGCGTTTTCTGTTTTTGCACTAGATGGTGCTCTTCGCCAACCTATGATTCAAACGTGTGTGTGTGTGGTGTGTGTGTGTGTGTGTGTGTGTGTGTGTGTGTGTGTGTGTGTGTGTGTGTGTGTGTGTGTGTGTGTGTGTGTGTGTGTGTGTGTGTGTGTGTGTGTGTGTGTGTGTGTGTGTGTGTGTGTGTGTGTGTGTGTGTCAGTAGGTGAATGAATCACCTCAGTGTTATTGTTGTTCATTCATAATCTCAGACACACCATCCATGCTCATATCCATATGCCATGGCCTGTGGCAGTGATTTTCAACTGGCAGCCCACGGGACAACTCCAGCCCCAGCTGAGCTTTCTTGTGGCCCCTGGAACACATTCCAATGTAAAAATAAATGTACAAAATTATTATTATTAGATGGTTGGTTGTACAGAATGTCCATTTGGGTGGTTTTCCGTGACTGTTAAACGGAGCTCGTTTATGGTTAACCAAAATCTCCCATAGCTGTGAAATGAATACTTCATAGATGAGATATCACACCACCTCATTAAAACCAAAATGTCTTCATTGTTAAAGACTCTTTGTTGTTACATTTTATATCCACAAAAATATTCTCTTGAAACTGTCACCAATGCAACTTCTTTGACTTCTACTGACCTATAATATACTGTATATACCAATGGCATTGTCAATATTCTCACAAACCGTCTACAGTACATCAAAGAAACAAAACATAAATGTTGTCAATTTGTCATTCTAATCATAATTAGAATGACTAATAATGTAGCTTTCAAGTCGTTCAGCTGTTTATTTTATTTTAATTTTATTTTAATTTTTTGAGTTTCGAGTGGTTTGATTTAGGTTTGATTATTTGAGTAAATTTTGTCCATCTTCCAATTTGTATATCTCCATCCACGTGTAGGTTTTACACATGCAGTATGATTCATTCAGGCCTATTATTGATTAATAGAACACATCATAAGAGCAGTGTTGGGAAAGTTCTTTTTTTATGAACTAGTTCAGTTCACAGTTCAATTTTTTTTAAATGAACTCGTCCAGTAGTTCATCATTCAAAATTTTGAACTAAAGTTCATGGTACCAAAACATTTACTATTATAGTTCTTTTTCATTATTACTTTTTTTAAAATTATTATTTTTTTATTGCCACAACCCAAAGGAATAAAGTCTGCTATTGGGAATGAACTCCAACCTTTGGGATTAATAAAATGACAACTTTTACAATATCTCCATTACCATTATCCAAATTAATTCCTTTTTCATTTTTTTACATTTTGTACGACAAAGAATAAATCAGGCATCACTGCGCTTCACTCACTAGTCTGTGGGAGCCGGAGGGAGATGTATTTTGTTGGCCATTCAAGGCGATATGGACACATACCTTCTCGACGCAAAAATAAGCTATTTCTCGTGGCACATTATATTTAATCAAACAACAAGTTTCCTCAGTGTTTGGGTCGGGAGTCGGGATGTTCTGTGTCTGCCTGCATGACAGGATCATCATGCAGTTGCGCACTGCGCGCTCCAGTGAAATTGTACGGCTGAGGAAGATTAGTTAATTTGTGTCGGATAAGGACTTATCTGTGTGTTTTCCGCTAGATATTAAGGCCTGTTTAGGGCAGGGGTTCTCAACCTTTTTGGCCGGGGACCCCCAGAAATGCTTTGGCCATGTCTCGCGACCCCCCCCCCCCCCCCCCCCCCCCCCTCCCCACCGCCAATACAAACTGACTTAAAAAATTACCTTAATAATAGAGAAAATATATCATAAATGAATACTAGTCTGAAACCAGATATAATCATTAAAGAAAGTTTATGCATGTACTAAGTGCATCTTCTTTTTTTTTTTTTATAATTTGCACGAGTGCACGCAAGTACAGAGTACAGAAATAGTGGCACAGGTTCTCTGCAGGCCTGCGACTGTAGCATCTCACGTGCATTAGCAGACAGTGTGAGTTCCATCCTTCATGGACCCCCCAAAATAATTTGGCGACCCCCCGAGGGGTCGCGACCCACGGGTTGAGAACCCCTGGTTTAGGGTGTGTTTTAGCGGGATTTCGCCTGGAAGGCTCTATGCAAACACTCACTCTTGAACGAGAGAAAGTGACATTCACACACGCCAGAAATGAACGCGTTCACAATGACGTTCATCAGGCAGAAATACAGTAGGCCTACGTTCAGTTCACGTTCACCCAAAATATGAACGTGTTCGTGAACGATCGTTCTTTGAACGCGTTCAGGGACAACACTGCATAAGAGCTTGCGCCCTTATCAGCCGGATGCAAAAACAAAACAAAAACTTCTCCTCAATTCGAACAGGTAAGCACTTCTTCATGCCAGCCTGCTTCCACTACTATTCTCACAAAGACACTTCCATGCCAGAGAACAGACGGTGCACAGAACATAGAATATCTACTTCCTATTTTCTCAAAAAGGACCTCGCACAGACGATCCTATGGCAAACATCAAAAGGAATGAATGCAGTAAAGCAGGCCCTAATAAGTTACCATAATGGACATAATCTGTCCATTGTTGAGGGGCGCTAGCCCCTCCTATGCACGGCTTTGTGTGTTTGTGTGTATGAGCACGGAATGTGTTGAAAATGCACAGCTTTCTTTGTGTTTGTGTGTATGAGCACGGAATGTGCTCAGCTGATTGGCTGAGCACGGAATGTGATGTATGATAAGAGTGCCCCTCACTTCACAAGAGTGTGATTGTTGTGTTCTATATAGCACACAACAAATGGTCAAACAGCTAGTTGAATACCCCTGGCCTATGGCATTTGTTTACGAGAGGCTGCACGAGAGCCAATAGGGTGCAAGCTGTCTGTCCAGCGTACAGGATCTACTATTTGCAAGAGACGGCGTACGTTATCCAACAAGACTGTTTTACAACATGAGCGATAGAGAGAGAGAACATTCTATGGATACAGATACTAAATCCCCCTCTCCCCCATGCTAAAAGAGGTTTCCCTTACTCTTGCCAACTTGTTTTTCTCTCATTTATCTGAACTGTATTCTTTCATGTCCATTATTCTCTTTGTATTTTTATAGTTTTATTGTGTCCAGTATTGTCGTTATACTCTATTATTATATTGATTGTTGTCTGTTTTTGAGCGGTGCCTCCGCTCCATTACACAGCTGTGTCCCTATGTATGTATGTATGTATGTCCGTCCCAGCATGGATGAGCACGGTAAACTGCAACACGATAACCCTGTCATTTCTCGACCGTTTCGGACGCGGGAAGGCTCGCCAGAACCGGGCCAGCCCCCAGGACGCATTCCTGGGGTTCTGGATGTTGCCCCCGGGAACCCCCACACACTACAGTTGCACCGCTCACTTCACACAGGTGTGATTTTTCTTTGATCTTGCACATCATACGTGTGCGGCCTCCCTGTTCATGAGTGTGGTGCGTGTACCGGCACTGCGCACGCACACACACACACACACACACACACACACACACACACACACACACACACACACACACACAGAGGGGATGGGTGTGACACAGTTTTAGATTAGTACATCAGACACCGTATTTCTATTAATTTTGGTTATATTATTAATATTATTGCAGGGAACATCCTGTTCGAGACATTTCTTGTTTGATCTATTTCAGGAAAGCTGACTGAGACGGGCAGGAAAGCCCAACAGCAGAGAGAGAGAGAGGTTCCTTGTTACCTGCCTCTCTCTCTCTCTCTCTCTCTCTCTCTCTCTCTCTCTCTCTCTCTCTCTCTCTCTCTCTCTCTCTCTCACATGGACACACTGTACTCATGCACGGGTAGTGTATCGTTAATATATATCGTTATGTATAGTGGGTACACGGTCGGGTAGTGTATCGTTAATATATATCGTTATGTATAGTGGGTACACGGCCGGGTAGTGTATCGTTAATATATATCGTTATGTATAGTGGGTACACGGCCGGGTAGTGTATCGTTAATATATATCGTTATGTATAGTGGGTACACGGCCGGGTAGTGTATCTAATATATATCGTTATGTATAGTGGGTACACGGTCGGGTAGTGTATCGTTAATATATATCGTTATGTATAGTGGGTACACGGTCGGGTAGTGTATCGTTAATATATATCGTTATGTATAGTGGGTACACGGCCGGGTAGTGTATCGTTAATATATATCGGTATGTATAGTGGGTACACGGTCGGGTAGTGTATCGTTAATATATATCGTTATGTATAGTGGGTACACGGCCGGGTAGTGTATCGTTAATATATATCGTTATGTATAGTGGGTACACGGTCGGGTAGTGTATCGTTAATATATATCGTTATGTATAGTGGGTACACGGTCGGGTAGTGTATCGTTAATATATATCGTTATGTATAGTGGGTACACGGTCGGGTAGTGTATCGTTAATATATATCGTTATGTATAGTGGGTACACGGCCGGGTAGTGTATCGTTAATATATATCGTTATGTATAGTGGGTACACGGCCGGGTAGTGTATCGTTAATATATATCGTTATGTATAGTGGGTACACGGTCGGGTAGTGTATCGTTAATATATATCGTTATGTATAGTGGGTACACGGTCGGGTAGTGTATCGTTAATATATATCGTTATGTATAGTGGGTACACGGCCGGGTAGTGTATCGTTAATATATATCGGTATGTATAGTGGGTACACGGTCGGGTAGTGTATCGTTAATATATATCGTTATGTATAGTGGGTACACGGCCGGGTAGTGTATCGTTAATATATATCGTTATGTATAGTGGGTACACGGCCGGGTAGTGTATCGTTAATATATATCGGTATGTATAGTGGGTACACGGCCGGGTAGTGTATCGTTAATATATATCGGTATGTATAGTGGGTACACGGCCGGGTAGTGTATCGTTGCTGTCAGGCAGAAACCTCTCATCTCCATACTTTAACTTTTTATGTTTTAAGTTGATTATCCTACGAGGCACACAAAAGCATCAAAAATAGCAGATCCACGAGCTCGTCCATCTGCTATTTTTTGAAGCTTTGGAGTTTTGGACATATGAGGTTTCCACCTGACAGAGATGATATATAGATAACCCAAACAACTGTGTATGCTTGCACATATAGAGGTGCTTCAATTTGCACAAGTGCACGCGAGTACAGAGTACAGAAATAGTGGCACAGGTTCTCTGCAGGCCTGCGACTGTAGCATCTCACGTGCATTAGCAGACAGTGTGAGTTCCATCCTATGGTTTTATATGTTCCAACACGCAGCCGGATCCACAGTGTTAAGCTGCATTTCACACCATGCATGGCGTTGCTTGTCGAGAAGCAAAAAATTAAATCCTCTACATCTTGCTATGCTTCTGTCAAAGCCATCTGTCTTTAGAGTGCACAATTTATGACAGAGTTAATGCATTAATTAATGAATGTGTTCCGTGGAGTCACACTGTTCGCTAAGTGAGTCTAAAAATGAGCTCCACATACTGATGGCGGAGTATTTGCTATTCTTGATTATCCTTTGTTGCCTGTTAATATTACTGCTATTCTTCGCTATTATTACATTAGTATTGTTTTGCTGCTAGAAGGCTGTTGAGGAACTGGAATAACTCTTTATTTTTTGTGTGGCTTTCGCCTTTATTTTGTATATTTTTATGGAGGGACAGACAGTAGGCTGACAGGAAATAGGGAGAGAGATGATGGGAAGACATGCAGTAAAGGCCGTCGGGATCGGGAGTCGAACCCGCGGCACACTGCAAGACTGGCTTACCAGCCAAGGTGCCTGGACCACTGAGCCATGGCCCAGGCCGACTGGAATAACTCTTATTGTACACAAGAAACAATGATATATTATGTTAAATCTTATATCAGGTAAATAATTATTAATGTTCCAAAGACCAGACCCTAAGACAAAGTCCTTTTTGCAAATGCTTATCAGAAATGAAAATAAAAGTAAAATGTAAATTTAAAATATATTGAAATGAGGAATAGATGGCAGCTTCCATTTCTCGGTTTTCAGGATGTGTATAGTTCCATAATCTATACGTAGCATTCGGAGATTCTGGCATAGTTGTCTGGCTATGCGAGACTAGGCAACAGAAAACTGTAGTGGAGAGCAGGGGAACAACTCTTTTTATTTGCAGTAGCCAATTGTTTTTCTACCCAATTTAGTTGTTATGCCAATGAATTCCTCTCCAAAAACATGTCTGTGTTGTCACTGCTGTGCCAGTGAGAAGCCCCCTACCGGGAGTACGTGCAATGACCAATATTATGCTTCCCTTCCCCGAACACGGGCCAATTGGGTTTGTGTACTGTAGATGCCCGTCATGGGCATTGTGGGATTGGAACCCACAAGCCCCATGGTGGTGGGCAGGGACGACCGGTGTGTGTTGATCCAGAGCGGACGGACAGTGCTGGGATCAGTGCAGGGAGTGTTGCATGGAACGCGGAACGGAACGGAACGGAACGGAACGGAACAACAGAACAGAGGCCCGCTCAGTAGAGCAGCTCTGGTGTCAGCCACTCACACAGATGTGACTCTGACACGTAAACAAACCGATCAATACAGTGACACGGAAATACACATCTTGATTGATGGCTGGAGTCTGGACTAAAAGAATGATGGAGCTAGACAGGCAGGTAGTATGGATATACTGTAGATCAGCGGTTCTCAAAGTGGCGTCCAGGGATCCCTTGGGGGGAGGGGTTCAAGGGGGGAAACCTTTTTTAAATATATATTTTTTTATAATATGTTAAATATTACATATTTATTTATTTGAAGAGTGTGGAATGTTTTGAACACAGATCTTCTCTTCTGGGGGTCCCTGGCGGCCTCATACATATCCATGTGGGGGTCCTTGACATGACCATGCTTTACATACTCATCTTTCTGCCAATGGCCACTATGCCAAAATCAATATTCCATTAACCTCCAAGGCACATGATGCTTATATCATTGTGTGTGTGTGTGTGTGTGTGTGTGTGTGTGTGTGTGCGTGTGCGTGCGCGTGTGTGTGAAATAGTGTGTGTGTATTATAACTCGATGAGTAATCCTGGCATGGTTCCATATGTCATTACATTTTGGAGAGAAATGAGTTTATAAAATCATGCTTATGAGGCCCGGCTTAATTACAAACGTCTTTCTTTCTTTCTTTCTTTCTTTCTTTCTTTCTTTCTTTCTTTCAGTTTTGTTCTCTTTGCACTCCTTTCCTGAAAGACACACATGCACGCATGCACGCACACTCACACACACACACACACACACACACACCACTTGTTGATGTCAACACACAGGGGAGGGGCTGATTTATTTTGCCACCTGTCGGTCAATACGCCGAGGTGTCTGCGGTCGGAGCGCGCGCGTGTGTGCGTGTGTGCGTGTGTGCGTGTGTGTGTGTGTGTGCGTGTGTGTGTGTGTGTGTGTGTGTGTGTGTGTGTGTGTGTGTGTATTTGGGTGTTGTCCCTTGACTAGTGTTTGTCACCAGACAGTGTCTTGCTGACTTTGTCAAACTGAAAGTATTGCTAAAATAAAGGCACATTCCTGTCACGTGCCTGTCACACACTCACAATTCCAGGTATAAAGCTCACAACACTGTTTAACTAGTTATAAGCACTCATAAGTGCAATAACAATTATGAAGTGTTTTATAATTGCTCATAAGTTCAAATATACAAGCATTATAATATAACACTGTAATTACAATTATGAGCACTCACAAGTACCCATAATGGTGTATATAATTAACAATTATCACATTTGACAAATGCATTGGTGTGTGTGTGTGTGTGTGTGTGTGTGTGTGTGTGTGTGTGTGTGTGTGTGTGTGTGTGTGTGTGTGTGTGTGTGTGTGTGTGTGTGTGTGTGTGTGTGTGTGTGTGTTGAAATGTCCTTGAGCAAGACTCTGAACCTAACTGCTCCCGATGACCAGTTTGGCGCCTATTTATTTTAGTTTTTCACTTCCAATTCCGATTGTTTACCCTGTATTAGATCACATTGGTACCCGGCTCCTGTTTACCAAGAACTGAAAACGCACAAAGTTTCAGCCAGTGTGTGTGTCATAATCCTTCAAAAACAGCAGATGTACAAGCTCATAGTGTGGCACAAAGTGGCACGCTATGAGCTTGTACTGTAGGTCTGCTATCTTTTGGAAAAGATCTTGAAAACTGTTTCTAAAGCAAACTCAAATATTTGCTTCTGGGGGTCCCTGGCACACAATATTGTCCACAGGGTCCACAGACAAACAGCATACGTAATTTTGGGTGTCCTTGACATGGAAACGTTTGTTTCAAGTGATATAACAATATATGTTAGGTTTTTCTGAAAACTGATAGGATTAAGAAGATATTTTTAGATTTGGCCTCAGGTGTTAATGAGTTAAATGTTTAAAAATCAATATAATTTCAATATAAATGTTCTGTCCAGTGGCCACCAATCAGCTCAAACTATATAATAGGTCCTTGTTGCTTTTATTATCTTTACCATGGCTCTCACATTCCTCCCCTTCTCACCTGAATTATACATAGGAAGATTAATATTGCATGCAGAGTGCTCTATGCACACACACACACACACACACACACACACACACACACACACACACACACACACACACGCACACGCACAGCCACACACGCTTGTACACACACTGTCAACAAATCATTCCCAAAATAATTGGGGACATCATTTTGACATTGTTGACATTGTTACTGCTCCCCCCGAAAAAGATACTTTGTTGTTGGCTTTGATGGAAGTGTAAATAATGAAATTGTTAGCCTGAGGTGTGTGTGTGTGTGTGTGTGTGTGTGTGTGTGTGTGTGTGTGTGTGTGTGTGTGTGTGTGTGTGTGTGTGTGTGTGTGTGTGTGTGTGTGTGTGTGTGTGTGTGTGTGTGTGTGTGTGTGTGTGTGTGTGTGTGTGTGTGTGTGCGTGCGTGCGTGCGTGCAAGTTTGCATGCTAGAGATCACCACACAAGGCAAAAAAGACAGTTTAAGGTTAAGAGCACTCACATGCCTGCACACGCTTGCGTGCATGTGAGGAGAGATTAGGTGGAAGGCCATGAGTCATGGGTGAACTATTTAAATAAATGTCAAATTTCTTTCCAGAATATGTCCACCAAGTTCAGCAATTTTGGCACAGAAGGTCTTAATCCAGAGTGACTTAAAGTAAGCAAGCACAACACATGGTAATACATCGAATACATAGAAATAGTCATCAAGGATCATAAGCAAACTAAGAACCTAACATCCGTCTAACAGTAGAATATAAGTACAATGAAACGATGAGTACACACAAGTTCGTCGAAATGTACAGAGAGTACCTCTCTGACACATACCTACATTCACCATCATGCTCTGTGGCAGCGGTGGCCGAACGGATAGCGGCGCGGTCTAGATACCGGAAGGTTCCCAGTTCGAACCAGCCGTCCGACACGTTAAAATTACCACCGCTGAAATGCCCTTGAACAAGGCATCAACCACTACGATGAAATGTGTTCTATGAGCAGGGCCTGGCTGGAAACAAGTTCTTGAGCTTAGCCCAGATACCCTGGGTAAATATAGATTTCATTTCATTTCATTTCTCTGTGATGATCGTACTAACGCCACATAAGACAGGTGTCCTCAGTTCACCCATTTGTAACTCAGAGAGAGATCAAATGGTTCCAACAAAACAGCACCCAGAAATCACACCGTTATAACAAGGTAATCACAATTCATACCTTGTGTTGCTTTGGGGCAGAAACCTCTTATCTCCACGTTTGAACTTTTTGTGTTTTTTCGTAAATCTACGCCCTGCTTGATCATACTACAGCATCCCACACAAGCATCAAAAGTAGAAGATCTGCCAGCTCAAAACGCGTCGCTTCGTGCTGTGTTTGGAGCTGTAGATCTGCTACTTGACGCTTGTCCTGTTGAGTCCTGAAAAGTAACAGTTTAGGACATATAAGGTTTCCGCCCGACAGAGACAATTTGTAACCTCTCAGACTTAAGTGAACTGACATAAAGTACGACACTCTTCTCCACGCTTCTGAACAGCAGGTCCTTGAATGGCATTCAGGTGCCTGTACAGCTGTAGCTATGTTGCTTTTGTTATGGGTTAAGGTTTAATTCTATATAGCATCTGCAAAGGAAAGTCGCAGTGACTTGGGACCAGCGTGTTTAGGCATTTTGTTACAAGGCCAGACAGCCACGGCCGCCATGTCTATTTGTACTATACAGAGTATGAATGTGCGTATTGTCAGATTCAACTGAAGATAGATAGAAAGGTGTTTTTTTTTTTGTTTAAGTCAAAGGTCAACTTTTATTACATCCCAGTATCACAAATCATGTCTCTAAAGGGTTGCACATAAGTTGCCCCACCGACTTCATATTCGACACGCGTTCCACACCACCACAGGGAGTACAGTCTACAGTGCCCGGCCTAGAGTCGGTCAGACCCACGGTTGTCCAGAACCGCCACAAAAGCCTCTGCCCAGGCTCTGGACAGGACCCAAATGTGCCAAGGAGTGCTATGCACACGCACTCTTGCATGCTATAAAGTCATGAGTCTACATGACCTACACAATGTGCATACTGTCCCTGTCGGGTGGAAACCTCGTAACTCCTAAACTGTTCCATTTCAGGATACAAATCTGCTACTTCTGATGCTTTTGCGTGACGCTGTAGTGTGATCAAATAAGGCGTTAATTTACGGAAAAAAACCACAAGAAGTCCAACTATTGTTTCCTTTCTGCCCAAAAACAACGATATTTAACTCCTGTATAAAGATATAGATAAAGTGTAGGCTGTTTTAGTGCTTTAGGCTGGTGTGAACGGTTGGGTTTTGAGTCGACCGAGCCAGCCTCTCGAATGAGGACAGGGAGACGGTTCCAGTGATGAGAGGCTTGGCAAGAGAACGGCCTGCCACCCTGCTGATGTTTTATTTATCTGGGGGAATAGTTAAGGACCGGCATGTTGTGATCGCACATGGTTCTCTAGCAGCAATGCGAGAAATGCCATGGTGGTGACTGACGTTTATTTAAATTTGTTTCAATAGGTTCTCATGTTTTCTCAGGTTTGTTTTTCTTGACCACAAATTGTTAAGACTGCTCCCATGTTATTTAGACACATGCTATGGTTCATTCATTGTTTACCCATAGTATCCTAGTTTCAATGTGTAGATTTGTTTAGACAGATCATGCTATGGTTCATTCACTGTTTACCCATAGTATCCTAGTTTCAATGTGTAGATTTGTTTAGACAGATCATGCTAGGTTTATTGTTCACCATATCCTAATAGGTTCAATGTTCAGATTGTTATTCAGATAGCATATTGTTTAGACCGATGCTAGGTTCATGGTTTACCTGCTATGCTAGTAAACCATGAACCTTGAAGCACTTCACTGTCTCTCTGTGGTTACTGACCTGCTCAGACTCAGAGTGAACAAATGTAACCAAATGGACCCAGGAGGTTCGATTTGGTTACATTTGTAAAATAGTACACAGTAATTACACTATTATTATTATTATTATTATTATTATTATTATTATTATTATTATTTCAAAACTGGAGGTAAAGAATGGAGAAAGAAAAAAAAGGTCTTGTATGTGTAGTAGTACTGATAACATTGAACAATGTCATATGCATACACACATTTTTTATACTTAAACGGTATCAATGGCAATAATAATAATGATAATAAATTATTAATAATTGTTATTGGTATAGTTATTATTATTATTATTATTATTATTATTATTATTATTACTCATACTATAATATAGCAGCAGATATTGGGCTCCGACGTCGATGGCCTATAGTGGTTAAGGTGCATTAAACTGACAGCGAGTCGCAGGTTCAATTCCCGAGCTTCACTCCACGTCTCTCTCTCTCTCTATCTCTCTCTCTCTCCTGTCAGTCTTCATTGTACTATCCAAATAAAGGCAGAAAAGCCCCCCCAAAAAATATTAAAAAAATTGAATAGCATCAGATATTTATTTATTTATTTATTTATTTATTTATTTATTTATTTATTTATTTATTTATTTATTTATTTA